>NC_081407.1:959035910-959165446 GCF_030272615.1 Cryptomeria japonica
TAGTGTGCAGGTCACTTCTAGATCTACTAGAATAGTCCATATCTATGACTAGAATTAAATCATTAATTCATGATAAAAATAATTCATATCTATTAGAATATTCCATATCCATGATCAAAATTAACTTAAGAGAAAAACTGGTCATGCAAGGCAAAAATGCAATGATCATGCAAAAAAACATTCTATCGACTAAGAGTGATGTAGATGCAATAACAACTTATCAAGCAAAAACATAAAAAAAACTAAATTGCAACCTCTAGTGATTAAAACATTGTGCCCTAACTACATCCTAAGCATGATTTGTGGGACCTTGGTGTGAAGATATTTGAAAGGTCATCCTTATTAGCATTTGGGGATAACTTTCTACATTTCTAGGTCTGGCTTCTCTTCTTGTTCTTCATCTTTTCCTTTGTGTTTGGTTGTTTGGTGTTTCATGTTGGGTTTACCCTTAGGGTTTTTGGTGGTTTTCTTTTGCTTGTTTGGGGTCCTTTTTGTGTGTTTCCTATAGATGCCCTAGACTCAAACCCCATCATTTCTTGGATGGAGCGATGGTTGGTGGATCTATTTTGGGTATGCCCCTCACTACAACTTGAGATTTTTTCCCTTGGGGTTTGATTAGAAAACCCTCAAAATTAGAATGATATTTGAACAAAGACCCCTTAAATGGCCTATTAGGTTTCCAAACTCAAAATAGATTTGGAAACAAGACCAAAATAACTAAACAAACCTCAAAATCAAGGGTCGGGGTTTCTAAACTCTAAGTGTGAATCCAAAAATTAACCCTTTTAACCCCAACCCTTGATCTTGGTGAACAAAGTTAATATTTGGTAAAAACCTAAATAAATCAAAATTGGGATTTAGGGATATGGACTACCCTTAACCCAGAATTTGCATGAAAATGGAACTCACAACTCCGACCCCTATTCCCGAGTGAAGAGTTGTAACAAAAACCTAAGTGAAACAAAGTTTGGTCATTATAGATGATCTTGACCATTGACTTTTTAAGTTTAGGGAAACTCGACATTGTCAAGCCCAATCTCTATTCTTGATAAAAGGACTTGACCAAAAGATGTGTATCAGACATTGGACATCAGGTTTATAGTTTATGGTAGAACATAAGTTTTAGGAAACTCATCATGAAGATGTTTGCTCCCTAATCCCTAATACTTTGCATATCTTTAAGCCATTCATTAGGCTTCGAAGTTTGGGATTAAGGGATTCACAAGTTTAAGTACAAAATAAAATAGAAAAGGCCTATGCCCAAAGACGACTTTGTGTTGTCTTCTAAATATTTTCACACATGATACCTATTAGACTTTGGACCTTGGGGCTATATTATCCACATTACCTAGAACACAAAATAAACTAAACTTAGGAAACCCAATCCCCAACCCCCGATAAAGATTATTTTTAGTGTTTGTTAAGAACATACAAATATGAAAATATCATTGGTTACGATTATAATTTTTGGTGATTTTATTCATTCTTACTATGGTATTTGATTGAACTAATAGTCTTTTCTAACTGAATATGACAAAATGCATTAGTTTATGTCCCTAATATATCTTGTTGATTATGTAGAGGAGATAATGTCAGGAGAGAAAAAGACAATGAATACTATCAATACAAGGGCTACTTACCACCTTCAAAGATAATGTCTTTTGATATGGAGATATCGATATATATTTGGGGCACATAAATATGAAGGAGTTCCTCAAAAGAATGAAGGACGACAGTAATAGAACTCCATGGGCCACAAAATTAGTTAAATCAATCCTAATATAAGTAGCTACTTTCCAACAACTCTTCAATCCCCAACTTGGTGCTTGTTTGCGCCAAGAATTACGGTCAAGATCAAAGGAAGCTCTTTGAACCATCAAGAGAAACGGTGCTTGGCATCACACCTAACATTATAAAGAGGGTATTTGGGATACCCATATATAATGAATATGCCAATATGAGTGTCAGTATTGAGAATTAATATTATGTCAATTGTCCTAATCTTGTGGAGTACACCAATCACAATGTATTAGATAAGCCCAACAATGTGATAACCAATTTGGCTAAGGAGATTCATAGAAGAATGCTACATAAGGATGTTGAGGATCAAGTAACCATGCTAAGCAGGATTGTAGGATTGTCTAGTACAAAGGACTTCCATCCATGGATTCTTATGCTCATCAAGACATTTTTTACCATGAAAAAGCATATATATTGTGGAACTATCATTAGTGATAGTCTCCATGAGCAATTGGTTTCAAAACAAGATGACCCAAAGTTTTATATGACATCCTGTTGAACACACGTTAGGACTGAGAGGCAGGGGGTGAATTAGTTCGGACCTTAAAAAATTCAATCTTAGACTTTATTTTTTAAAACATAATAAACTTATCTTCTACTTTACTATCAATAAAGAAGAATAAAGCAAAGAAACATAATGCACAAGAGAACACCTGATTTAGATGGAAAACTTAATGAGGGAAAAATCATGGTGAGAATCAACTTACAAAATACGAATTGATTATAAATCTATTTTAGGCTCACTTCTAAGGAAGCACACTTCCACTTAAAAGACTTGTAGGCTGCGATACACTATCCTCAGGAAAGATACACAGAGACTTGTAGGCTGAAGCTCACTATTTTAGGGCAAGATACAAAGGGACTTGCAAACTAAAGCTCACTACTTCAGGGCAAGATACAAAAGGACTTGCAAGTTGAAGCTCACTTCTCTAGGGTAAGATACAATATCACAATAGCTAAATGATTAGGACAAATTCTTCTCCAAAAATGAAGCTGTGCACTTGAACCACTATCGCAAGCAACAAACTCCAACAACAATCACCATCACATTGTTACTATCTTCGCATCACACAACTCTGCAAATGATATGATCATCAAAGCATATTTGCACACATTTTGATTTTTTCACTCAAATCACAACATCACCATGCTCACATCTCCAAAAAGGATATTCTATATATACCATCTACTTCATTACAAACATCAATTAGGTCGACCAAAATAGAAGGTTAAGCATAGGACCTATTAAATCAGCCACCAAATATAATTGTTGTGAATGTGGTCCAATCTAAGAGATGGAGATGACATAAAACATCATATTACACTTCTATAAGTAGCTTTGAATAATATATATGCTAGTGCACATCATCCAAGGATGACAATTAGGTAATGTATAGATAAACAATGTAGCACATAACCAATTGACCCAAATACATAGCATCCATGTGAATAAACTCAATGCAAATCCTCACAGTCAATGGTAGGACCCAAATACACCTTAATACATTCTCCAAGGTCAGCAAACATCATTAAGGTCAAGGAACAATATGAGAATCAAACCTCTCTCATCCAAACCACAACAATTACCCGTTAGACACAATGTATCACCAACCGGAACATTCAACACCATGTGCATCACACAGGGACACTCCTAGAACATCCAACATCATTCCCAAATACTTCTATCTAATTATCATATCTATACATGTTGGTGCAACATAAACAAACACAATAAACAACTAGACTTCAACAATGCGGGAAGCGGGAAGCGTTGCTGGAGCAAGGGTTTCGACGGTAGCTGATGGAGGAGAAGATGTGACGAAGGAAGGATATGATGGAGATGGGGAGGTGGTTATTCCTGGTGGGGTTGGATTCTTGGTAGGGGTCAACATTTTTGCTAGTGTTTTGGACGCTTTGGTGTCTTCTTTGGTCGTTGGGGGGGGGTTGTGTCTCAGCTCTGATCCCCATTGCCCTGTTTGGCCAATGGCAGACTACTTTTCCCATTGGTTCTTTTTGGTGTGGACGTTGTGGGCGTGGCTGAGATTGTGGATGGTGTTGGGCTTCTTTGCCCTTACCCTGCTGCTCCTCTTCCTTTCTGTGTTGTCAATGGAGGACATTGGATTTGTGGGAAGGTTTTGGTGGTGGCTATGGTGGCTCTGTCCATAATCTATGCTCTCCTGGTTGCACCTTGGTATGAGGGGGATTTTTGGGATCTAAGTGGAGGTTTTTTTTTGGTTTTTTTTTCTAGAGTCCTTTCTCCCTGTGGGTTGTGTTTTTCCCTTTAGGAATGCTCTGGTGTGGATGGGGAACTCTATCTGGGAGGTCCCTGCATCTTTTGTGTGGTCTTTTTGAGTTTTCTCTTGTAGATTGTGAGTGCTTTTATGGATTTATTCTTTTCAAGAGATTCTCTAGTGTTTCACAGGTTGTCTTCCTTCCTTTTCTCTCATTCTGTCTTATTGAGGTGGACCACTCTTCTATAGAGGGGAAGAGTTGTGGGCAAAGTTTGGTGGGAAGGATCCCGATGGGGGTATTGGATACCTTTCTGTTCGAGGTTGGATGTGCTCTTGTGAATATCTCTTTGCTGATGGGTTTCTTTTCCTCTTCTCCTTTAGAGGTGGAGATTCTGGTGAAGCTTATTGGCATAAAGTCACGCTGGTACTGGCCTCTGTTTTTGATCAAGGTTTTGGGAGCCTTTTCAAAACCCTTCTCTCCAACTAAGGTTCATTTGAATATTTGTTGGTTGTTGGTCTTTGTTTTGGGGTTATCTGCTTCATTTTGTCTGTGCTTGGTCTCTTTCCTTCCAGCTCCTATTGAGGTGGTTCCCTTTCCTATAGAGGTGGAGAGGTGTTGTGCTGGAAGGCGGGTTCTGATCAGAAGTTGGGTGGTGATGGGTGCCCTCTTGTTGGTTATGGGAGCCACTTTAAAACTGAGTTTGAAGGTTCGGGTTGCCTTTCAAAATTCCCCTCCTGGCTATTACTTTATGTTTATTTAATTGATGTATGGTTCAGGTTATGGGAGCCTTGTAAAACCCTCAGGCAGGCTGGATGCTAGTAGTTTTCAAGGGCCCACCCTAGCCACTTTCTATTTTGGTTTTTGGTTAAGGATAGATTTTGTTTCTGGCAACCTGAGGTCTATGTTTCAAGTTAAGGGAGCTTGGGAAAACCCTTCTTTGCTGGTTTTGGGGGCCAGTTCAAAATCCAGGCTAATGGTTAGAGGAGCCTTTCAAAACCCTTTGGATCCTGAACGTATGGCTACTTGTTGTAGTCTAGTGCCTTTGAAGGTTATGGGTGCTTGGAACACCCATGTTGTCAGTCAAAGGTTAAAGAAGCCTTATTAAAACCCTTGTGTATATTTTAGAGGCTAGTCTTTTTAGTCTCAGCTATGGTTGGGCTGTTGGTTTTCTGATGATTATTCCTCTAGGCAACGTTGTTTTGTGGGTTCTAGATTTTGGTAAAACCTGAGGGTTTTGGGTCCCTTCAAAACCTATTGTATGGGGTTTCGGGTCACCTCAAAATCTGTTTATCCTTAATAAAAAACATAAACAAACACAATGCACTTTATTGCCAAAATGCTAGGAACACGGTCCTAAATAAAATATCCATAAAACTTCTTGCAGAATATTTCAACACATGAAACTAGAATTGACAACACACAAACATTACAAGCATTTCCTCCAAGTTGCAACATCTAAAACATCAATGTGAAGCATTTTTTGGACCAACTTAATTCAAGTCTCTAATAGATAGTGAGAAAATTAGCAAATAACGATCGCTATCCACATCAACTACAACAACAAGAACGCAAAAAGATAGAAGTGCAATATCCAAAGAGCATAGAAATTATGTCCATATATGTAAGACCAAATTATCAAATGTGGAGGAATACAGAGCATTCTTCTAGCCAGACTTTAAATACTCTTTACTGCATATCACATCTACTCATACTGAAAAATAACCAAGAACAATATTAACTTGAACAAGAGTGCTCAAACCAAGGAAATCACATCGTCATCACCAACATCATGTGGCAAATGCACAACAAATTATCATAAACACATCATATAGAATGTAGACATTAGACACCAAGAAGGTGGACATCCACAACCCAAAGCAACTATAATTGTCAACCATCTGTATTGCATAACATCTTCCTCAATCAACCTTGAAAAACCATAGCAACATAGTCTCCACAACATCAAAGCATAATCTCCACAACACCAATGAACACATAAACAACATCACTCATCAAGGACATCACATATTGTTATATAGTAGGTTGACATCAATAAAAAAACATATTGCCAACAATCTCTACCCGTGTCATTGATTATAACACCATATATAACATTGCATAAGCTCCCCCTATCAACAATAGCTCTTCTCCTCAATAGGTATCTCTCTCCCCCTTTGACATGAAGGACAAGGGGCAAAACAATACATCTTATCATTAATCTAGAACATATATCATTTTACCTTCACAACAACAACCAACTAACCACCTACTCCCCTTGAGATAAATACTCAACATCAATCTAGGACTAAGGATATAAATTGAAATTACCCTCTGGATAGATGCAACCACTATATGCATCTTAGTTGGAAGAAGGAGGGGCTATAACCCCTAGTTTTTGTTGAAGATACTTAAATGAATCCTTTGGGAGTGCCTTAGTAAACATGTCTGCAATCTAATCCTTTTGTTAGTTGAAAATTTGGCAAACTAGAAGAGTTTACAAAATTGTGGTTTCAACCACAATAACACGAGATTAAATCTCTCCTGATTCTTTAGGGAAGGCTCCCCATGTGATTCACTAATCTATTCTAATAAAATAAGATATAAATTTCAACTCCTATTCTAACATGGGTGGTACATAATCCTATCTTCTTTTTTCAAGATAGATGTTAATCTTTACATCTCATTTTAGGAAAGAATTTACAATAAAGAGTAGTTATAATTCTTACAATTTCTCTGTTACAAATTAAATTAGAATGAAAGAATTCATAGAATATAGGCTTCATAATGATTCTAAGTAGAATTAAAAAAAGGCTATGAAAGAATGAAGTTAAACCCACAATTTTTTCAGTAAGGATACTGAATTGAGTGGAGGAATTCCCCAAACTTTGGAGGTCAAAAGTGTGAAATGTGAAAAAATGAAATTCATATAATTCATTTCTTCATTACTCTCAAATTTGAAAAACAAAATTTAGATACTTTGGAAGTAATTGTTTGGAGTCCAACCTTGTCAATGCGAGTGATAAGGGTGGTGTATTGAAATTGTTTGGATTCCTTCATTAGGTTCACATCCTTTCATGGTTCACCTCCTTTCATGGTTCACCTCCTTTCACGGTTCACCTCCTTCATCGAGCCTTCTCTGTCAAAAATGATAGTGTAAATATTATTTTTGATAGTTATAATTTTCTTTAAAAAAACCATAAACAAAGGGGTTTGCTTGAAGGGGGTGTTCGAGTGAATTCAATTTAACATTAAAAAAAAATCAGTTAACATGACCTTCAAATGCACATATATGCTCATTCAAAGGTGTAAAAAAATACCCTTTCGAACGAACCTATTTTTGTGTTCGTTCAAAGGTCTTGAAAATTATGTTTTGATCAAATAAAAAAAATTGTTCATCCCTAAAAGGGTTACCCATTATTGTGGGTTCACCCAATTAAATTTCATTTGCATCTAATGATATCATTTATGAGAGTGTCACTTTGAGTTATCATTTTAGATGTGAAGTGGCATGAGTGACATGGTTTCTATTTTTTAGGAGATAGTCATCCCACTTTGTATAAGTTTGATGAAAGTTATTATTATTAGTTTCATCATGTTAAATTGTAAGCTATTAGCGACAAGAAGCATGACAAAGGAGTGAAATTTGAAAATTTCTAAAATAGGCGGAGTTGTGTGTAAGTGTATTTCATGCATAGTTTGAGTTAGGGGTATGTGTAGGATCATGAGGGGCCAAAAATGAGATATTTTGACTAAAGTCCTGATTGATAGGCTGATTGAAAAATATCTATAACTTTCAAATGGTGTCACATTTTTTGAATCTGAAATATGCATCACATTTTATGCTTCATTTAATATAGAATTAAAAAAAATGGATTTCATAAAGTTTTGACCAAGTTATGGTGGTCAAACATAGGAGATTTTATATTTTTTAAAAAGTTGCAGTAAAAAAATCATAATTTATTATTTATTAAAAAGAAAAAGAAAAAAATATGTGTCACATCTAGACATCAGTCTTCTACTTATATCTAAAATCTTATAAAAAAAAATATTATGATTTGATTGTGGCTAGGGTGGTCAAATAGACTCCTGCTTCTTATCTTTTTTCTGAATGTTTAGTACTACTACATTGAAATTTAAAATTTTGGTCAAATAGATTTTTTTTTTCCCAAAAACCAACTAGTAGCTTAGAAAATACATTCAATTTTCTATAGATTCTATTCTTACATATTTTTGAAATAATGCTAGTAACTTGTTCAAATTTTTACATCAAGTTGCCTAACTCTATTTTTCTGATTTTCATCACCACCTAAGGGCCTATTTGGCCCACCATGATCTTTCACATACCCCTAGCATGCATTCATATGCCTTCCATGTTAATGGGGCATATCACATGTCATGTTCATAGGTAGTAGGTTTCATTATGCACGTGTAGGATGAGATAGATGTCTTGTATGTGCATCTTTAGTCTTATAGCCATCACATGAAGAGGATGATGATGTGGAGTTTCTAGGCATCCACCTTGTAACTCTTTAAATATGGTTGTTTCCTTGAGGATTGTGTGAGGATAATTATTCATTGCAAGGTTATGCTATAAGATTTTCTCCAAAAAAGAGCAAGATGTTAAGGTTTTGAGCTTACAAGTGTTTTGTAACAATCTTTGTTACATATTAATATATTGGTTTCATGCTTTCAAATGTGGTATTTTTTTTTACCTAAAATGGTTTTCCCCACTTGTATACTAGTGGTCCTTAAAAGTTCATCTTTCCCTTTTAGTTGGTATCTAATCTAAGTTTCATGGCTTATATATGAGCTTACATGTCAGTTTCATGTACTTGCATGAAATTGCATGTGCTTGTATGTAATTACATGTCATTTGAATGTACTTTCATAAACTTGCATGTGTTGGTTCCATGGTGTTTAAGGCTCTAGGTATTTCATTTGCTATAATCTTATATTCAAAATATTGAGGTAATATGTGTTGGTAAACATATTTGTCTCCCTTTATTTGTTTAATCTTTATGCATTATGGGTCGACAAAAGAAAGACAAATTTTCTACCAAACAGTTGGAAAATCATTATATTGATTAACCTCGGAATTAAGGTACAACTCCCTCTAATAAATATTCAGTCAACTACAAATTACACACAATCAATAGAATGCTTTTCACCAGAAAGCACTAAAAGGTAATTGCATCCACCAGTCAATAAAAAATGAATGCAAGCACTGATTCATATATGACTCTTTACATAAAGTCGACAGACTTCACATGTACACTAAAACAAAATGAAAAGCTCTTAAAGATGAAATTCGCCAATAGTTTTCTGCATATATAAAAAGTATAACAACCCCTTCTTTGAAATAGATTTTCACAAAAACCAAACTTCAATTATCAAACACATAGATTTGAAATCGAAGATAACTGTTAACAAGATTTTCATTCATTGATGATCATCCACTTTCTACATACACAAAGTGTTTAGCCAATTTTAAAGATAGTCTTTTAAAAAACTTAGTGAACCCCAATAAAGTCAATGCCAAATATATATATATAGGTCGCCAGACCAATAGTTTTTTAAACCAAAGTAAAATTAACTCAAATGAGTTAATAGAAAACTACCCTAACTACATAACCGAAATTTAAATGGACTAGACTTGTTGGCAAACAACTGCCAGCAGTGCTAGTCATGCCGTCTGCTCCATCTCGGTGTGATCGCTCAGGTTGGTGTTTTAGATGGAAACCATCACCGCCTTTGCCGCACTCCACTCTTGATGCACCTTCAAAGATTCTTGAATTATAGTTATGTGTGGAAAACTGATGTGAATTACTCTCTGCTTCCAGAGCTCCTTCTTTCTCTTTACCATCTGCATTTGTCCTTGTGTGAGTCCAGGTGATCAAGACAAACTGTGAGCATTGATTCCACTTTGGAAATCCTCGTAAAATCACCCACGGCCAAGGATTTTTCCATCTTGATTTGTTTAATGTGGCAGCTAAACTCGTTAATCATCTCTGCAGTATCTTCTAGAGTTTGGCCATCTTCTTTAAGCAATTATACATCCACACAGCGGAGATCCTTCTGCATGGTCGTCCTTAAGGTTGTTAATTCACCACGCAAATTGGTTGATTCACTCTGGCCCTGTTCAATAATCTGGTTACGCCACTCAATGCTCTCTTTGCAAATAAACATTACGTCTTCATTTAACCCTGGCACTTGCTTTTCAGCGAGAAAATTCATTAGGCCATAACACTGAATGACGTGCATCTATTTTGAAATCACTGCCCATTTAACCTTCTCTTTTTATCACGAGATTAAATCAAAATCCAATTCTTTGGTGATTGCATTAACATCTTTAAAAATTTGGAATAAATCTGTTATGTAATTGGTCCCTTGATGCATGATTGAGGTGAGCCATTCTGAGAAGGCCTCAACAATCATCCTGTTTCGCTGAACTTCATCAAAGAATTTCAAATTACCAGGTGATTTCGGGGTAAATGGCCCTGAACTCTGGGACAATGGTAATGGGTTGTTTTGTAGTGCATGAATTAAATGCTTGTGGGTTAGAGGTCTCAGCAGCCTTGAGCCTCCTTTTTGGAATCTTAGAAGCCAATTTCGTGCAATAACAATTGTGTAATACTGCTTTTTCTCAGAGAAAATTCCATAGGATTTCCCAATCGTCCAATCTTCATAGGGTTCTAGGTGTGGGATACCCATGGCTGCCATTACTCTTTGTCTATCAATGGATAACAAAACCTCACTATTGTTTTTCCTTATGCATCTATTACCCTTGTCATAATGATTCATACATTCTAAAACTAATTTAGGGCAAGGAGTAGCTATGGGAAATGCGGTTGCTTCTAATAATCCGCTCTGTGCAATATCTCTCATCATAAGATCTGTGGCTAGGTTCCTTACTCTTTCTAGAAAAACATCTAAATCCAGTTGAACTAATGTTATGTCACCTAATTCCGGTAAAGAGCTTATAAGGGAAGACGAGTACACTAATTTGGGCAAAGTAGGCCTCATGCTTAGCTGATGATTTTTCCCAATTACCCCAAGCAAAGAAGGAAAGGGAAAACGGAAACAAACAGCTAACAAAATACCCAGTTGCAACAATTGAGAAAGTTGTTGAACATACCTTCCTCTGACATCTGCAAATCCCTATCGCAGTCTATTTCTCCTGCTCCAAAAAACTTCTTCTCAAAACTTTCCAAAGAAAATGATAATCTCGACGTGACAACTACTTAGTTTTAAAGCCAAGAAAATCTTACCCATCATTACACAAAATTGTCTTCATTACTTGTCGTTCGTGTGACCTTACTTTGAAATAATTGCACTGGAGCATGCTTTAAATGCCAAGTCACTTCACTTTTGACACTACAGATCTTCACACATACTTGCTATAAATGACAGATTTCAAATCATTGAAGAAGGTATATTCCTCCCCTCTGTGGCCGTTTATCATATCCTAAAAATCCGCGCCGTCACCTCGTGGCAAGTCACATGTCTTCCAAGAAGCCTATACATCAAACTTTGAACTTTGTGAAACAATCGTGACACAACATTAATATGACAAATCTTGAACCTTGAACCTTGAACCTAAAAGGTTCAAGTTCAAGGTTCAAAGAATGCAAAATGCCGACAAGGACTAGTAAAGACTTAAAACTGCGCAGAAGAACAAGACATTCAAAACAACACTCATTGAACTTTGAACCTTGAACCAAAAGGTTCAAGTTCAAGGTTCAAGTTCAATGTAATGAAACTCAAACAACATAACAATGGTCGAGTTACATGAGGAAGGTTAAGGAAACGAGTTGACCAATGGATTAGATGGGCATTACTTGAAACAAGGACACATATGGAATGGAAATTTTGCTATGGGCCCAATAGTGGCTCTGCATGGGGACTGGAACTGTAAAGTATCAAGCAATGAATCTCAAAATCTCTGGTTTCACAAAACAATTTACTCCAAGGTTCGACTCACAACAAAAACCGACACACCTAGACTAACACAACAAAAATGTATGTACAAATTGACAGGGGATGCTTGTTTACAATTGATACAATTTTAAGTACTCCCTATTATAAGATAGGGGTAGTTCAAAACCATCCTAGTAAGAAAGTTTAAAATAATTGGGTCCCTTTACCTCGTGAATCACATAAGGCCCCTTCCACAGTGACTCAAATTTGCCATGAGCACCTTTCAGCTCTCTCCTTTTATCCCATAATAACACCAGGTCCCCTTTAATGAACTTTCTAGGCCTTGCTTTCTGATCAAAAATCTTTTTAACCCTCATTTGATGTTCTGTAATATTGTCAACCAACTTTTCCCTTTCTTCTTCAATCTTGGGTAAGTACATAATTCATTTTTTAAGAGAGCTCTGAAAAAATGTATCTTCTATCACTATCTGCAATTTAGAAGCTGCTAATTCTAAAGGAAGAGAGAGTTGTGCATCAATACCATATACCAGTTCAAATGGTGACATTCCTATGGCCCATTTTGGTGAAGCTCGATCTACCCATAGTGGTTCATGCAACTTCTTATGCCAATCCCTGAAATTCTCACTGACCAACTTTCTCATGATGTTGATCAAATTCTTGTTACTTGATTTTGCCTGACCATTACCCTATGGATATTAATTAGAGGCGTGTGACAAAGAAATTCTGTGATCATAGCAAAATAAGCTTAACTTATTATATTGATTAACCTCAGAATTAAGGTACAACTCCCTCTAATAAATATTCAATCAGCTCCAAATTACACACAATCAATAGAATGCTTTTCACCAGAAAGCACTAAAAGGTAATTGCATCCACCAGTCAATACAAAATGAATGCAAGCATTGATTCATATATAACTCTTTACATAAAGCCGACAGACTTCACATGTACACTAAAACAAAATGAAAACCTCTTAAAGATGAAATTCGCCAATAGTTTTTTGCATATATAAAAAGTATAACAACCCCTTCTTTGAAACAGATTTTCATAGAAACCAAACTTCAAATATCAAACACACAGATTTGAAATCAAAGATAACTGTTAACAAGATTTTCATTCATTGATGATCATCCACTTTCTACATACACAAAGTGTTTAGCCAATTTTAAAGATAGTCTTTTCGAAAACTTAGTGAACCCCAATAAAGTCAATGCGAAACATATATATAGGTCGCCAGGCCAATAGTTTTTTAAACCAAAGTAAAATTAACTTGAATGAGTTAATAGAAAACTACCCTAATTGCATAACTGAAATTTAAATGGACTAGACTCACTGGCAAACAACTACCAATAGTGCTAGTCACGCCATCTACTCCATCTTGGTGTGATCGCTCGGGTTGGTGTTTTGGACGGACACCATCACCGCCTTTGCCGCACTCCACTCTCGATGCACCTTCGAAAATTCTTCAATTACAGTTACGTGTGGCAAACTGATGTTAATTAATATCTACTTCTAGAGCTCCTTCTTTCTCTTTATCATCTGCACTTTGTCCCTGTGTGAGTCCAGGTGATCAAGACAAACTGTGAGCATTGATTCCACTTTGGAAATCCTCGTAAAATCACCCACGACCAAGGATTTTTCCACTTTGATTTGTTTAATGTGGCTGCTAAACTGGTTAATCATCTCTACAGTATCTTCCAGAGTTTGGCCATCTTCTTTAAGCAATTGGACATCTACACAGCGAAGATCCTTTTGCATGGTCATTCTTAAGGCTGTTAATTCACCACGCAAACTGGCTACTTCACTATGGCCCTATTCAATAATTTGATTAGTACGCCACTCAATGCTCTCTTTGTAAATAAACATTACATCTTCATTTAACCCTGGCACTTGCTTTTTAGCAAGAAAATTCATCAGGCCATAATACTGAATGTTGCACATCTATTTTGAAATACTACCCATTGAGCCTTCTCTTTCTACCACGAGATTAAATCAGAATCAAATTCTTTGGCGAATGGATTAGCATCTTAAAAAATTGGACTAAATCCATTATGTAATTGGTCCCTTGATGCATGATCGAGGTGAGCCATTCTGAGAAGACGTCAGCGATCATCCTGTTTCGTTGAACTTCATCAAAGAATTTCTGATTACCAAGTGATTTTGGGGTAAATGGCCTTGAACTTTGGGACAACGGTAATGGGTTGTTCTGCAGTGCATGAATATACTGAGCCATTTGCATTAAATCCTGTTTAACTTAGCCTTGTCTCTTTCGTCCTTCCAAGTACGAGAGATAATTCGTTTAGTTGAAGTCTCAAGGTGTTTCACATCCATGACTTTGGTTTTGACTCCTAAATCAACTCGTTCAATAGCATAGTCTACTTCTGAAATAGTAACAACATCTTTGTCGGCCACGGGTTTAGCAATGTCTGTCGTGCAATGCTTTGTATTTTCATCGAAACTAATCATAGCCTCCATTTTTATCTTTTTGGGCTTTGTGGACTTTCCCAGACATTTACTCACAACATCCTCCATTGATACCGAAATAGGGACCATGTTCCTTTTCCTGGTAATTGATTCACTCAACCACTTGGGTGCCAGAGTTAGTTCCTTAGATGGTATGGGTGGAGATCCTGCTGATGGTGGCGGTGTGGCACTGTCTACGTGAGATCGGATATCAAGCATCCCTGAATCCTGGAAGGTAGTATCTACGCCAGTTGAAACCTTGTCTGTATCAGAAACAAGGGGACGCCATATTGCACAGTGTTTCCTCTCCGTCCAAATCAAGAATGAGATGAGGAGATGGTAACTGAAAACTCTTCTTAGACTTTGACCTAGTAACCCGACCCCCAATAGAAAGTTCAGCCTTAGTGTCAATTTTCTCTTCTTTAATCTTCGCCTGCCTTTTTCCCACAACAGAAATGAGAGTGTTAGTTAAAATAGAAGTTTTGCTTGTGGTATTCCTCTTCCCACTTTTGCTTCTTGAATTGGTTGCTCGTGTCAGATGAAATCGGCAACTCCTAAGACAATTTTTTGTCCTGGGAATTACGTTGAAGGTGCATGTCTGAATACTATCCTCCATCTTTTTGCTCCAATCCACCTCTCGAAGAGGTTCCTTATGTATCCACTTCATAAACTCAGAGTCAAGTATATCTTCATCATCAATGGTGACACCTGAAGTATCCAATGGAAATTTCATGTCATGAATTTGTTTCAAGGTTAACCTGGACCAATTGCTTTTCCTTACTTCAAATTCATCCCTGCAACCCTCCCAATAATCCTACAACTAAGGAACATGCCGATCAGGCACCATCTTCTTCACATATTGAGCAATGAAACTTTTACTATCAAAATTATCTCTTTTCACAAAGGTCTTCAAATAAAACCTTTTAAATTCTAGCACAAGATTTAGCGCATCAGAGACAGACCTGCAGTTGTAATGGCCTAAATCAATGGGGAAAATCCCACTTGTGTCAGAGTCCTCACCATAATCCTTTGCGACACATGCAAGCTGCCTGGAAATTTTGATCAAAATACAGGAGTCTGAAACATACCTGGGTAGCCTAAAGGGTCACCTTTAAATCCTCCAACCCTTAGGTAAGTGAAGTGACTAAACTGTGTAAAGAAACTACCATAGATTTTAACAAGTTCAATAGCTTTTGTGGACATCCTTCTATGTAAGTTACCTTGCAAATCAAAGGTCAACCTCCCAGCGAAAATATCATTCCAACGAAGATAATCATCAACATGCCCTTTTAAAGTCAAATTAGGATGATACTCATAAATTCTTATGCCTTGAACCCATTTTGCATGGGACAATCCAAACCATTCTCTCACACAGGCAAGCCTATATAACACCTGTAGGAAGACATATAAAAGTTAGGCATTGCAAGATAATTACTCAAACCTTCGTGTAACCTTTCCACGATAACAGTTCCCTAGTCGATGAACCGATTTTTATCCAGAGTGACCTGGATGAAGAAATACATGCAGTCCTCCCAAAAGAAAGAGTGGGAATTACCCTTTACTTTGCTTAACAATATTACCAAGTCTTGGAGTGTGGGAATTAAATGCTCGCGGGTTAGAGGTCTCGGCAGCCTTGAGCCTCCTTTTTGGAATCTTAGAAGCCAATTTCGTGCAATAATAGTTCTATAATACTGCTTTTTCTCAGAGATAATTCCATAGGATTTCCCAACCGTCCAATCTTCATAGGGTTCCCGGTGTGGGATACCCATGGCTACCATTACTATCTGTCTATCAATGGATAACAAAATCCCACCATTGTTTTTCCTTATGCATCTATTACCTTTTTCATAATGATTCATACATTCTAAAACTAATTCAGGGCAAGGAGCAGCTGTGGGAAATGCGGCTGCTTCTAATAATCTGCTCTGTGCAATATCTCTCATTATAGGATCTGTGGCTGGGTTCCTTACTCTTTCTAGAAAAACATCTAAATCTAGTTGAACTAATGCTGTGTCACCTAATTCCGGTAAAGAGATTACAAGGGAAGACGAGTTCACTAATTTAGGAAAAGTAGGCCTCATGCTTAGCTCGTTATTTTTCCCAATTATCGTAGGCAAAGAAGGAAAGGGAAAATGGAAAGAAACAGGTAACAAAATACCCAGATCTTTTAAAGCAAACTGCAACAATTGAGAAAGTTGTTGAACATACCTTCCTCTGACATCTGTAAATCCCTATCGTAGTCTATTTCTCCTGCTCCAAAAACTTCTTCTCAAAACTTTCCAAAGAAAATGATAATCTCGACGTGACAACTACTTAGTTTTAAAGCCGAGAAAATCTTACCCATCATTACACAAAACTGTCTTCATTACTCTTTGTTCGTGTGACCTTACTTTGAAATAATTGTGCTGGAGCATGCTTTAAATGCTAAGTCACTTCACTTCTGACACTACGGATCTTCACACATACTTTCTATAAATGATAGATTTCAAATAATTGAAGAAGGAATATTCCTCCCCTCTGCGGCCGTTTATCATATCCTAAAAGTCTGCGCCGTCACCTCGTGGCAAGTTACATGTCTTCCAAGAAGCCTATACATCAAACTCTAAACTTTGCAAAACAATCATGACACAACATTAACATGACAAATCTTGAACCTTCAAGTTCAAGGTTCAAAGAATGCAAAATGCTGACACGGACTAGTAAAGACTTAAAACTCCATGGAAGAACAAGACATTCAAAACAATGCCCGTTGAACTTTGAACCTTGAACCAAAAGGTTCAAGTTCAACGTAACGAAACTTAAACAACATAACAATGGCCGAGTTACATGAGGAAGGTTAAGGAAATGACTTGACCAATGGATTAGACGGGCATTACTTCAAACAAGGACACATATGGAATGGAAATTTCTCTATGGGCCCAACAATATGTAAGAAGGAATTGACTAATTATTAATCCTTGTTTGAGTTAAATTCTCACGATTGATCTTAGTTTCAAGATGTTGCCTTGATTTTTAGACATCCAATTTTTGAACTTTTTCATTGAAGCTAATTTCGAACAAATCTTTAGTGTGTACTTCTAAGAGTTTTCCAGATGTGTAGCTATGTGAATATGATTTGGCCCAAGTCTTCATTTTCTAGTCCTATCATGAAGTGATGCACATGTGTCCTATTTTGGATACTATCAATTTCATTATGAACATGTGAGATCAGAGGTTGTTCATGATTTCAAGTTCAGTCTTATCAATTAATTCATAATTTATGCCTTGTGCCCCTACTTCAAGCTGACCTTTTTGTGTGGGCTGAAATGCAAAAGCAGTTAAATCTTGAGAACCATAAAGAATTGAGGGAAATCATCTAATGAGCATGTTATTGGTAACATATTGAGCAATGTGACAAAGTTTTGTTAAAACCGACTTCATTGTTTGTGAGATTTTATACTTCAATTTTTTGTCAACCTCCTCCAAAAAAAAATTTAAATCTTGCACTCGGAACCTTGTCATGATGAAATCTTCTTAAATTATGCTCACCTAGCATCCTTTAATGTCTGGTTCAAATTGTGGAGTAAAATACCATCTCAGTCATAGATAAGTGCATTCTTCTGAACCATGCTACCAGGTTTCAAATGAAAAAATACTAAATTATTTATCAAAATAATTTTAATATTTCCAATTAATTTAATATATTTCCCATATTAATAACTTGAAAGCGAAATATTTAAAAATACCTTATTGTCAAAATTAATGTTTAATCCCTCATCCCAAGTTAATGATTAATCTCTCCTTCCAGTTTACACAATAGTATTGCTTAACCTTCCAACTAAATTAATGGTTAATCCTTTCTCTCATTTTATTATCAAAGGAATTAACATCTTAACTAGTCAATCTCCCATCCTCCATTGCGCATTTTCAAAACCCTATTAAACTCTTTATTCATAACTGTCAGATAAAAGACAATTGGCAGGTGTAAAGCCAAATTCTACATACTTTACCAGCCATACCATGCAAAGGCTTTGACACAGGTTATGGACAACCATCAGAGAATTTTTGAGGATTACTTTCATCAGACATTATAGTTGGAAATACTCTAGTCAACATACATGCAAACAAGTAATGAAGAGAGATTTTGGCAAGATTTGATTAGATATCATTCAACCTGTCAACTGTTTCAGCTACAGATTTCACACAGATTGTGGGTGATTTAGAAAGTATTATTTTATTATCTTCTCTCTGTCTACTGTATGTGCCATGTTTCAGCTACAGATTTCACACAGATTGTGGGTGATTTAGAAAGTATTATTTTATTATCTTCTCTCTGTCTACTGTATGTGCCAAGTTCTATATAATGCATAACTCTATGTTTTGTACTCACTCTCTTTTGAAAGAGTCCAGCTCCGCAAAGTTGTTAGAACTAGGTAGTCAAGTCATTTTGCAGTTGTGAGTTTGTAAGATGTTATGAAGAATATTGTCATGTTTGAACATAGAGCAGCAACTCAAACTAAAGATGCAATGTTTGTGATGCTTAATATTTAATATAAAAATGTTTGTTTTGTTTTTCATCTCCTCCTTAGTTCTTCATAAATGTAATCTCATAGCCTGCCATGAACGCAAAATATATGTATAGCAAGCCATGTGTTTGATTAAATATCTTGAAGAACTATGGTCACACGAGATTCCATGATTGCAGCATTAGCACATAACGGATTTGTCAAGAACGTTTTAGAGTTCGTGCTCATGGCGACTATTTTGAGGACATCTGAATGCTTTTAAAGTTGTGGTAATTGTGTAGACGTGTTTTGTTCGTGCCTGTAGATCATATAAGAATGCAAAATGCTGAAGAATTGGCAGGGCAAGTGAGTTGTTTGTAGAAGAACCTCCAATAGATGTCATCTCACGGTTTGTAACGATTGTAGGGGTTGCATACAATGGATTTGTTGAAAATGCTTTAGTAACTCCAAGATAATGTGATATGTGCATACTTGGACAAGGCAAACAAAATGTTTTACAAGGTATGTGATAGGTCAACATTGGGTACAACCCAAAATAAATTATGTTCAGCTTGGTCTAAATGTCAATCTAGGGATTGTAAGCTTATGAAAAGTGTTGTAGCTATCTACGCAAGAGATGTAGAATAATATAGAAGTTTGCGTGGTCACCAAAATCTATCTATCTATTGCAACTCATATTATGGTACTTATACATATGCAGCTTAACAACTACGCACAAAAATGGGGTGTTTGTTTTGGCCTGTGGCCAACAAACCAATAAGACAATGACTCACACAAAACCGTATGTGCTGATCACACAATAGCACAACTTCAGTTACAATTGCGGATAAAAATAGAAGATGATAGATTTTGGTTTCCTCCATATAGCAAATCATTTACCACAAATTTGTTCAACATCATAGTGCTGAGGTGGCGATTAAAAGAGAGTCATGCAGTCACAAGATGTTTTACTATAACAACAAACAAAAATAGACTACATATAGCAATATCCATTCACGGGTTCTCATGCCGATTCAAACCTGGTACACAGTCAGCAGGTAACCAATGCCACTGTGGAAGCTGACATATTTTGAAAGATTAAGTTGCTGGTCAAAAGGTAAAATATAAAAGTTCCTGGCCAGAAAGTGATATGAAGGTGCGTTGAAGGTGACAGGAAGATTTGCAAGATATATTTTCCAAGGCATAAAATAACAATGTTCATTAATAAAGACAATCAATAATTAATTTTCACATTTTAATCTCGAAACTATATTAAATATGATTTATATATATTAAATCACATGCAACGTAAAATGATTAAATGATATGAAAATAGAACAGAAATGAAAGGCGAGAATGATTATGAAGGTGCATGAAACAGGATGAAATATGGCATAAAACGGGACGCAAATGGCTCTCATCAGTATGGATGTAATTGTGAAAGCGCAGAACAATGCTCCTCAAGGAGATGTCGCCTAATGCAAAGAGATGATTACTGTGATACATGAACTTGGTGAACATGTCTAAAAGGTTTTAAAACTATCAAGCAAATGCAAGTTGCAAAGTGTAAATCTAAGTCACGATAATGGAAACTTTGTGACGGTATGTGCATCCATCAAAGAATAAATAGAAGAATTTTGTCAGATGATATATTTTTCAGTTTCCCTTTTAGACATGCATGCAATTTGTGGGATCATAACAAAGCATGCCAATGGTTTGACAAAATTGTGGGAAACATGGGAGCATATATAAAATAGAGCAAACACAAAACATGGCAGAATACAAGACAGACAATTTTTTTTTTATTCATTCAATCCATATTTTTCATTCAATCTGATTTGATTACATGTGCCTCTTTTACAGAGGACTTAGAAGTTTCGAGATTTCATCACATGTAAAATGTGTTGGAGGTAGTTGGAAGAAACTTCCAAAATTCTACATATTAAAACATAAAATATTGATTTCCAAACTACCCACAAAGTGTGTGAAACAAGACTTGTGTTTAATGTTCATATATTTTTCTGCATACAAAGGATATATGTGGGGGTAGGTGAGATTGTCTTCCAACACGAATCCCTCAAATTAAGAAATGTCATCTCATGGTATGAATGAGAGTTTTGGAATGCGGTATCGGCATCCATCATGTTACCTTTGGTCTTCTATTGTAATACCAATGCCATGGTTGCACATATGCACAAAATGGATTTATTGAAAATAATATAGTCAAATTTTATGTTTTTATTTTTCTCAAAATGCGAAGGTAGTTGCTAGGTGGTTACTAGTTAGTTAACAAGGGAAATCCTATACATGCAAGGCTATTTGCAATGTAAAGGGAGGGAAATTTTGCAAGGGGAAACTTTGGAGAAAATTTCGGAGATATTTTGAATTTTTTTTATGTTCACACTATGTACAAGAAGGATTTTGGAATTATATAATTTCAAAAGATAATGAAGACTGTAGTTTAGTTTGTGTGTTCTAGTTGTGTTCCTATGTTATCACTTCCAATTTGTCGTATGTTAAATTGGTAACCTTCTTATTCATTTGTGTAAAATATTGATGATTCATGTGATTGATGTAATGAAAAATAATCAAGCTTTGGTATCTTGGTTTGGATGTGTTAGGGTTACCCATCTCTTCATATGTTGAGATCTTTCACCCTTCTTTCATCATCATTGCATGCCAAAAATTTATGTTGTGCTAAAACCCCCTTTGTAATCAACCTCATGCATGATGGTGTTATTCCATTCTATGGTTGTATGCAATAGAGTATTCATGTTGGGTGTTTCTTTTTGGATCATTGGTCATAGGGAGAAACTTTGGTTGTCATGACTATGATTTTATGTGCTTTTGTTGGGTGCTTGGTTTTTGTTCCTTGGCATTGGAAGGATCTATTTCATTAGCCCCAAATGCATGTAGGCTATGGAGTTGATCATTGGATGATCTAGAAGATTTTGGAATAGCTTAGGTCCTATATATTCTTGTACATGGTGGTGATTGTGGAGTTGGTGTACCAGTGGGAATAGAGTTTCTAGACGTCTTCTTCCTTTTTGGTTGGTTGTACTTGGCATGTCTCAATTTCATGATAGTTGGATATGAGGGTTTTGGATTTTTTTAATTTGAAATAAATTATGGTTTTTATCTATATTATTCTATTATTCTAGTTTAAATATTTTGGTGTTTTTAGACTTGTGGGTCTTGTAGATATGATAAATTTATATGGATTTACATGTGTGTTAGTGAAATGATGGTTTTGTAGGTTTGGCATGGTTAATCAAAACTTGCAGTTTTATAGATTTGCAGATAAACCATTTTTTATATTATGATTCATCTTGTAGTATTTATGGATGTAAGATAGTTGAATTTTCATATATATGTTTTGTTCTTGGTGTGAAGACTTTTATTGCCTTTTAAATGAGGAAAAGTTGGTTCATGATTAGCCACTGGTTATTTGTGGGTTGTGAAGTTGGTATGTTTCATATTTTATAAGCTTCTACAAAACCTATTTCTTTTGAAGGTTTTGCAATTTTCCTATTTTCTAAAAGATATGGGTTTATGTAGTGTTACATCCATTTTCCACATATCCTAATTGTAAATTTTTTACATCAACGAATATGACTTAATCAATCCAAAACATGTATATTTCTTAAGTGTTTCTAGGTCTATGAATGTGTGCATAGGTAAACTTATTTTCTGGAAGCCTTTGATTCATGGGTTAGTTGTGTTATGTCCCACTTTCATAATTTGTCATTTGAAATCATCTCAAAAGTAATGTTATGATTAGTTATGTTTATTAAGAATTAAATAATTTTTAATATATTATAAATCATTTAATTTTTATATAATATATATTAATTTTTATCCTATAATTTTTATATGTATTTAGTTTATTTTATTATTTACTCCAAAATATATATACATTACTTCTATTATTTGAGTTGAAAATAAGCACCATGTCAATCTAGAATTTACTCAGACACTACCATGTTGTATTATTTGACTTAGTGTCATCCCCACTCCTTACACACAACTCCCATGGGTTGTGACCCCTACAAGTTGGTGATGTAGTCACCATGGTGGTTTTAGCACCCACAAGTGGGGGTCGTAGACCATGGGGGTTGTCGTGCCCGAAAGGGGGAGTTGTCGCCCTCCCTTCCTGCACAACAAAGTCACGGCGGGAGGGTCCTCAAAGAGAACAGTCTGGATCATGCAACAAGAGTTAGATAGCAGAAACAACTCAATGTGATGGAGGCTATGTAGAAACAAACTATATTATATCATGAAAATCAGTTACAAACTATTGGCAACAAGTGTGCTCACAGGATCTAGCTCACAGCCCTGAGTACAAAACATGCGTGTTATGCAACATTCAGTCTCAAGCAAGAATGCGAGCCAACTCCGGACATCCTAACCTCAAGATTATTCTTCTATGTTCTAACTACTGATTATTACATGCTTGATTACATTGTTTTATATGATCAAGAGTGATCCGCGTTGGCCCAAGATGGAACAAATGCTGATGAATAAGAATGAAATGTGTAGAATAACAAGGTCGGCCTCCGCCAAAGAGATCCTTCCAAAAAATCCATAGAACAAAGTGCAGACCTAAGAGAAGGTCGGCCACATGCCAAGGAACATTTTAAATAACAAAATGAAGTTACACAAGCTATGGAAGTGATTTGCAAGATTTGACAATATCCAAATAGGTCCAAGCGGTTCCAGTGATCTAAGCTAGAAAAATTGTCTTAGATTCCAGAAGCGATAACTTGTCGGAAAAAGATCCAAATGTCTCGCGGACTTAGGATAAGGTAGATGAACGTGTCCATAATCAAAATCTAGCTCCACAAGATCTGGTGAGCAAATGCCAAGAAACTCAGAATGAAATGTTAAAACTACAAAATAGGAAACAAACTGAAAGAAAATGTTTTCGGTTGATGCAAGATTTCCAAGAACCAGGGATGCTCCTGCATTAGACATCTGGGGTTGTTGAAAAAGTGAGTCCCTCACTTTGTTGGGGTTAGAGGAAAACCAAGCTAGTCTACCTCTGCTTGATAAATCCATGAGGAATCTTCAACTGGCCTGTCCTTCCACTTCACAAGATACTCATTGTACTGATAGCTCCAAGTTTCACATCTAATCCTACTGTCCAAAATGTCTTCAATTTGATTCAGTTCCCTCTGGGGTATCTGTTTTTCCATGTCTACAACACTGTCCTCACTAAATTATGTCTGATGATATTGGTGTAGATCTGCAATGTTGAATATAGGTGAAATACCCAAACTATTCAGCAACAATACTTCATATGCATTTCCAAAACTAAATTTCCTCAAAATCTTACAAGGTCCAAACTTCCTCATCTTTAACTTATTATAAGTTCCAATTGGATATCTCTCTTTTCTTAGATACACCATAACTTCATTGCCAACTTCAAATTCCTTGTGTCTCCTATTTTCATCTTCTTTCTCCTTATACTTACTGTTCATGTCCTCCAAATGTTGTTTAACCTGAGTATGTACTATCTTCATATGCTCTGCAAATTCTTCTGCTTTTGCACTCCTCTTATCTTCATTACCGATTTCTCTCAATTTTGATATACCTCTAGGGTGTGCTCCGATAACAATCTCAAAAGGTGTTTTTCCGATACTCCTGTTCACTGAATTATTGTAGGTAAATTCTGCTTGTGCAAGAATAAAGTCCCAACTTCTGGTTTTATCTCGAACTAATCATCTCAGCAAATTTACCAAACTCCTATTCACTAGCTTTCTTTGTCCATCAGTCCATGGGTGAAAAGTAGAACTGAACTTCAAATCTATCTTCATCTTCTTCCAAAGTGTCCTCTAAAAATATCCAACAAAATTAGCGTCTTTGTCTGAAACTATGCTCTTAGGTAATCCATGTAATCTCACTTCCTTGAAAAATAGGATTGTAACGTGTACTACATCTGTTGTCTTCTTACAAGGTATGAAATGTGCCATCTTTAAGAATCTGTCCACTACCACAAATATAGAATCATTTCCTCTCTATGTCTTAGGCAATCCAAGTATTAAATCCATGCTTATATCCTCCCAAGGCCTCTTCAGAACTATCAAAGGCTTATATAATCCAACATTCTAACTACCACCTTTTGCAATTTGATAAATTCTATAGCTCTGCACAAATTTACTAACATCCTTATAAGTTTGAGGCCAAAATTAATTCTAACTAATCAATGCTATTGTCTTATCAACACCAAAGTGTCCGGCTAATCCTCCACTATGCTTCTTCTTTATTATATTCTCTCTCATATAACTCCTAGGTATACATAACTCAACTCCTCTAAATAACATCTCATCTTGAATGAAATAGTCTAGCCACTTACTTCTATCCATCATAACTAGTTTCTTACAAGCCTTCCAAGGTTCTACAAAATCTGGGTCATCCTCATACAAGTTCTTCAATTCCTCAAAATCCAATACCTCCACTCTCATCTCTATAAACAAGTTCCTCCTTTTACTCAAGGAATCATCAAATTTATTTAACTTTCCACTCCTATGCTTCAAAACAAAGGTATAACTTTGTAAAAATTCTACCCATCTCATATGTCTCTGATTCAACTTACTTTGTATGTTCAAATATTACAAAGCTTGATGATCAGTATACAACACAAACTCCTTAGGCAACAAATAATGTGTCCACTTCTTCAATGCTTGAACTATGGCATAAAACTCCTAATCATACACCAAATATCCCCTCCTTGCATCATTTAACTTTTCACTGAAATAAGCTACTGGTCTTCCTTCCCGACTCAACACTGCTGCAATTGCATTCACACTTGCATCACAATCCATTTGAAATACTTTGCTAAAATTCGGTAAAGCCAACACAGGTTGTCACATTCTGCTTCAACAATTCAAAGCTCTTATTTGCTCCGGTTATCCACTTGAAATCCTTTCTATCTCCTCTCATTGTCTCAGTCGTAGTGCTGCAAATTTGACTAGAATTTCTAATAAACTTTCGGTAGAAACTAGCCAATCCATGAAATGATCTTACCACTCCAATGCTTTCCACTATAGGCCATTCAAATTTTTCTCTTACCTTCTCAAGATCCATCTTCAATCCATCCATAGAGATCACAAATCCCAAATAGACTAATTCTTCCTTCATGAAACTGCACTTCTTAATGTTTATCAACAACTTCTCCTCTCTCAACCTCTGCAAAACTTATCTCAAATGCAACATATGTTCTTCCTTACTCTTACTGAAAATAAAAATGTCATCCAAATACACAATAATAAACATACAAAATAATTTCTTCAATACCTCATTCATCAACCTCATGAAAGTACTCGGTGCATTAGTCAATCCAAAAGGCATCACCAACCATTCATACAGTCCTTCGTTTGTCTTGAATGTTGTTTTCCACTCATCCCCTTCTCTGATTCTAATATGATAATATCCACTCTTCAAATCTATCTTTGTGTAGTATCTGGCTCCACTCAAACAATTCATTATGTCATCCATCCTAGGCAAGGGGAATCGGTACTTCATTGTGATCTTGTTTATTGCTCTGGAATCAGTACACATCCTCCATTCTCCATTCTTTGTAGGTGCTAAGACTGCTGGTACTGCACAAGGAGTCAAGATTTTTTTGATCAAACCTTTCCTCAATAATTCCCGCACTTGTCTATTCATATCCTCATTCTCTATAGGTGTAATCCGGTGTGTTGCTTTATTAGGAAAAATAGCTCAGAGAATTAGGTCCATGCAATGACTAATAATTCTCATAGGCGGTAATCCATCAGGTACATTATTTGAAATAATATCTCCATACTCTATCAACAACTCCTTTATTTCTTCCAGTTTTTCTCCTTCATGCTCCGGGTTGACAGTCTTCTTAGGAACTAAAGCGAAACACACATTCTTATGTCTCATCCGAGCAAGGAATTTCCTTCCATCCACCAAACAAATTCTAGTATTTGTACAAACTTCAGTTTTTAGAGGCTCCTCCAAGGGTAACAAGGCTTGCTTCATCCCATTTACAACAATAGAGTATATGTTCTTCCTCCCATCATGTATTGCTTGTCTATCAGACTGCCAAGGTCTACCCAACAAAATATGAAAAATATCCATAGGCATAATATAACACAAAACTTCATCATGATAAGATCCAATCTTCAATAGTACCAAACATTGGTCACTTACTAGTATCTTATGATCATCCCGAATCCATGCTATCTAATAAGTCTTAGGGTGCTTTAATATTTCCAAATTCAACTTATTTACCATCTCCTTCGAAACAAGATTATTTGAACTACCATTATCAATTATAACTTTACAACACTTACCAAATACCTTACATCTGGTCTTGAACAAATTCCTCCTTTGCAAGGGCTCTTCATTATCTTCGGTGTGACACAAAGCTCTCCTCACCACCAGGGATTCTCCATCTTCTGATTTATTAGCTGATCCAATATGGTCTTCTTATACCAATGCTTCTCTCCTAGTGTTCTCTATCTTCTTACATTCAAGAGAACGATGTCCTTCTCCTCCACACTTAAAGTAGGTTCCTCTAAACACTTTTATCTTGTCTTTTGTCTTCTTTTCCATAACCCTCATTCTGGTATCCATCAGATTCTCTTCTCTGGTGAAAATTTCTATCATCCTTATGATATGAACTAGCATGTCTACTAACCTCCTTGTCTTTATTCTAATCTGCACAGGGTCCTCTTCCTCTAGAATAGCTCCTTCCACCTTGAAATCTTCCTCCAGAAAACCTTCGACCTCTACCTCTTTGCTTCTGCTTGTGTCTTTTGTTCAACTTTTCTTCTACTTTTAGAGCATATTGATAAGCTTCCTCAACACTCTGCAACATGATTAAACTGAGTTCATCTTGTATAGATATATGCAACCCATTAAAATATCTAACAACTTGTCCAATCTCATGATCAATATGTCTGAATCTAATATTCAACTTGTAGAATGCTTTGGTATACTCCTTCACACTAGATTCCTTCTGCTTCAAATTTTGCAACTTTTGGAATAGATTCACTTGATAATCAGTAGGCATAAACTTTAATTTCAATTTACTAACCATCCTCTCCCAAGATTTGATCTTTTCTTTACCTCTTCTCTATCTATCTACCTGCAAATGTTCCCACCAAAGAGATGCATGACCTTTCAACTTAGTGCAAGCATATCTCACTTTTCTATCTTTTGTGATGCCTTCAAAATCAAAATACTTTTCCATCTCCATGATCCAATCCAACAATTCATTTGCACCCAACTTGCCATCATAATTCAGTGGGGTAAAATGTGGTCTAGTATTTGCTCTTGACAATTCTCTTATAAACCTTTCTTCATGTGGATCATTCGTTGATGGATTTTCTCCTTGTTCTTCATCTACTTCTTCCTCATCATCACTCAAATATTCAACATGTCGACCTCTTCTGTGTGCCATTTCAACAACTTCCATTTGGGCAGCAATTCTTCTCAACATTTCCATCACATCAGGGTCTGCATTTCTATGCGCTCCACCATTTCTATTTCCTCTTCGTGCCATCTTCACGCAAGTCCTCTACAGCTGCAGGCTGAATCTGCAATCCGCCATCCTACAACAAAATCTTATAGGACAATGCAATCTTTGGAATGAAATCTTGCTTTGATACCACTTGGTGCAGTCACAGCGGGAGGGTCCTCAAAGAGAATAGTCTGAACCGTGTAGCAAGAGTTACATAGTAGAAATAACTCAATGTGATGGAGGAAATGCATAAATAAACTGTATTATATTATGAAAATTAATTACAAACTGTCGGCAATAAGCAGTCTCAGAAGATTTGGCTCATAGTCCTGAGTACAAAACATGCGTGCTATGCAACATTCGGGCTCAAGAAAGAATGCAAGCCAAATCCGGACCTCCTAACCTTAAGATTATTCTTCTATGTTCTAACTACTAATTATTCCATGCTTGATTACATTGATTTATATGATTAAGAGAGATCTGCGTTGGCCCAAGATGGAACAAATGTTGATGAACAAGAATTAAATGTGTAGAACAACAACGTCGGCCTCCACCAAAGAGATCCTTCTGAAAAATCCATAGAATGAAGTGTGGACCTAAGGGAAGGTCGGACACATTTCAAGAAACGTTGGAAACAATGAACTAAAGCTCTGTAAGCTATGAAAGTGATCCACAAGATCCACCAATAGCCAAATAGGTCCAAGTGGTTCTGATGTTCTAAGCCAAAAAACTGTCTCAAATTTTGAAAAAGATCCGAATGTCCTACAGACTTAGGATAAGGTAGATGAAAATGTCCACAATCAAAATCCAGCTCCACAAGATTCAGTGAGAAAATGCCAAGAAACTCAGAATGAAATGCTGAAACTGCAAAATAGGAAACAAACTGAAAGAAAATATTTTTGGTTGATGCAAGATTGCCAAGAACCAGGGATGCTCCTGCATCAACGCTTGGGTCTGCTAGACTGAATTGCATGCTAGAAGCAATCATTAGAGACTAGATATCTTGTTGAGAACTAGATAAAACACAACTAAATAAATATCTTTGTAGCAGTAAGTGTAAATATTTTCAAAACTCCTATGTATGGTTAAACTATAGTTGATGAAATTTATTGGCCTGCCAAACAATCCCCTAAATGAAACATAAACAAAAAATTAATTTTAGTTGACTTGTTGTCATTTCAAATGATCAGATCAAAATTGAAAGAGACAGATGTAATGTAAAATCAAATGCAAGATGATTAAAATAATCCCCACCCTTAGATTTTTGAGTTGTCATATTTTTTGTCCACTATCCTTCTCTTGTTTTCATTGTTGTTTTTTCTTCCTTACCATTTTTCTCCCATTTTGGGGTTGTATTAATGGGCATCATGCTTCTTTTAAGTCAGGCAAATGGTTTGTTTGAAAAAATCTTGTAACCTACAATTGTACCTACTATGACTGTTAGACAAGGGTTAGTATTAGGGGTTAATGCTCGGGTTAGAGTTAGTGTTAGGATTCAAGTACAAGATTAGGTATAGGTTTTAAAAAATATGCAAACTACAATCATAGGAATTGTTAATACTCAGATTTGCAATTGTCAAAATTTATAAAACTAAATTAGATTTTCATTAAAAAAATATGCAAATTACAATCATAAGAATTGTTAATACTTAGATTTGTAATTCTCAAGATTTGTAAAACTCATCAAGTCTTTTAAGGTTAGTTTTAAGGGTCGGTTAAAAGTAAAGTTTCCATTCTAAGATAAAGTTTAGGTTAGGGTCAGGGTTAGTAGTATGGGTCAATTAGGGTTAGAGTTAGTGTTAGGATTCTAAGTACAAGATTAGGTACATGTATAAAGTGAGATAAATTTGTTTTTTATTAGAATATGTTGTGTTGGTTACATTGAATGGGGGAGTAACATGAGAGCATGAATATATGGTGACTATTTTGAATTTGTTTGACATTTTTTTAATAAAAAATATATATATTTTTAATTGATTTTAGGTAAATAAATACAATCAAGTGTAATTTTAAAGATTGAATGTAGGGCATGGATATGAGTAATAGAATGGAATAAATTTAACAATATTTTTAAATTAATTAGATAAATAAATTTGTTGTTTTTGGAATATTGTGTGTTTGTTCTTGGAGCAACATTTCAAATCACTTTGTGATCTATCAATATTTGTTATACACACGATATACAAAATGAATAGATAGAAAATGTGGTAAAAGGATTGACAAAATTTAATGTATGGTAAAAATGAAGGGATGCCATTTTAATTCCGGTTCATTATTTCTTTTAAGATTTTTGTTTTATGTTTTGCTTTAATGCTTAGATTTTATTTATTTTTATTATGTTTAAAAATTAATTTTATTCGAATCAAAATTTACGAGGATTAATATTAAGATTAAGGATAATTAATTAGAATTAAGATTAAGATCAAAGATAAAAATAATTAATTATTTATTTATAATATTTAGATTATTATCTTCATAATTTAAACTCACCCAAATTTAGTTGCAAAATAAATATTGATAATTGTGTTAGTTCTTTGTAACAAAAATTGTTTTTGTTTTGTTGTTATTTTAGAAAAGTTTATATTTATACTTTGTATTTAATAATATTATAGGATTGAAAAGGATTATTTAATATTTTAAAATTATTGAAAATTTAAATGATTTAAAAATAATTTTGCAATAAAAATATTGTAAAATGTATAAAATTATTTTATTACAATATGTAAAATACCATTTTTATGAATTGATTATGATCCTAAATCTAATGTAAATATTAAATAATATATACCAAAATTAAATAATATAACCATTTCTTCAATTTGTGTCCTCCAATATATTAGTTAACATATTTAAATTAAGGTTAAAGATATTGTTAGTTATAATTCAATTTTTATTAGGGGTAGGGTTAATATGTGATACTAAAAATTATTATCACCCTTTCTTCAATTTGTGCCCTCCAATATATGAGTTAACATATATGTTGCTATGGGTAGGGTTACATTTGAACTAGGATTAGTGTTAGTATTAGAGTTCAAATAGGATTGGAGTTTGTGTTCCTAAGATTTAAATTAAAGTTAGTGATATCATTAGGGTTAGAATTCAATTAGGTATTAGGGGTAGGGTTAGTATGTCATATTATAAATTATTATCACACTTTTTTCAATTTGTGCCTTCCAATATGCATAACCATTGCATCTTCTTTTGGTGCAAGTGCTAGTTATTTTTTTTCAAAAAAGAATAGCTATATCATTAAATTAACAATTTTTAAGTTAGAAAGTGGATAAGAAAAAAATGAGTTGTTAAGTGATGCCAATCAGACAAAAATATAAATTCTTGAATTAAAAGATTGTGAAGTTGTGAAAAAAATCGACAAGTTACAAATTAGACTTAAATTATGTATCTTATTGTTAAATCCCAACTTTTAAAAAATAAAGATTAGAAAATAAAGTTCAAATACACACATTTTTACCATTTTCTAACATTTTGAAAATGGAATTTTTTTCAAGCAAATTAGAAAATGAAGCTCAACAACACACTCTTTCCCCATTTCTAACCTATGCTAACATTCTTAACTTTTAGCAAATTGTGCACCTCATCATTTTTGAACATTAAAGAAGGAAAGTGGTTTCTATAACTATCCATAATATGTGAATCCTAAACCAACATTGCAAGTTTCATGATAAATTTGTATGCAGCTTCAATGAATATGCAAACATAGGCAAGAGCATTGAAATGTTGGGCAAATTACACCAAATTGAGTGGAGCTTTGCGGGATTTCATAGATGTTGGATTTGTGCATGAAATGTATGTGTTGAAGAGGTTTAATTTTGGTTTGAAGATGTGATCTCATATGTATAAGTTTTTTGCCAAATAAATTAAATGGAAGTAGGTAATTTTGAATTTTAAGTTTTTGGAAGGGAAATTGATTTAAGTGGCAACAAACAAAAAGGAAGAATGTCTCTTAAATCAATCAATTTGACGAAAAGAATGGACAACAATTTTGGTTGAAGAATACTTCAAGTAGTTATTTTTTGGAAAAGATTTCAAATAATTCCATAGCACAAAAAAAAATTCTTCATGAGATCACTTCTTCCTTAAAAATAGAGCTTAAGCCCCCCTCATAGACTCCTGCCTTAGAGTATTTGGTAACTTGATATCAGAACATAGTCTCTAATAGTTTTGGGGATTTTAAGTTCTCTTGACAAATTTTCATTCTTCAGAGAAATAACGTAATCTAGATAATCTGACTGATCTAAATGATGAAGGCTACCTAGTTGAAGACAAGATTCTCATCATTCTTGAATTTTTTTCCTTGATTTTCTTAATTCTAGTAGATAAGATTTTACTATTTCTCGAAACATTCATGGAAGCTTGATAATAATGAACATCCACCACCAACCCACCTATAATATCCACCCTTAGGCCACCACATTTTTTTTTTAACATCGATTGACAACTTCATCGACCAAGCTACCTCTATCTCAATCAAAATTGTTGGTATCTAACTCCTTCAATATTCACAGTTGCGATAACTCAACAATACAATATATATTTATATACTTACAATTGAAGTATTAGCCTCCCATGATCAGGGTCATCCATTGACCCAAACATCGGCCTTGAAGATTCATGCCTAATGACCCAACCTACTTATCCTCTCGTGGAAAGTTAGAGGCTCTCAGTTCTCACCCAATAGACTACTCTCTTCTCTTGATGAGATCTTGATCTCACTCTAATCCTAGCAATTAATTTATAAAACTTATTAACTTAGCCTCATTGCAAGGAGAAACACACATTACCATCACGTGTTGGTTCCATATCCAAGAGTACCTGATAGTTGGTGTTCAATGCAGACATATATACATAAGGGTCATAGCACATCTCCTACATTGTGATTATCACAATCACATATACACAAGGAAATATTTCCTAGACATTACAAGTTCACATGATGGCTAGCTCCAACATACATCGCATACCTAATGAGTCGCTCACACATAAATCACATAAACATTAGTGATTTTCTCATATAGGCATTACAAATGACGATGACTATCTCATATATATATCAAAAGATATGACTAATTGGCTCATTTACAAGATTCACAGATAAGTGACTGGTTCATATTCATGCATCACAAGTTAGTAGAGATTGGCTCCTATACATGCAACAATAGATAATAGTGATTGATACAAGTACAAACAACACATATAATAGCAACTGGCTCCTATAGGCAACACAGAGACAACATGTCTGACTCATCCTCAATGGCTAACTATCTCTTGTCCATAGTTCATCCTAGATAGAGAAGGAATGTCAGTGCACTATGCACTACACTGTGGGTCCCATTCTTCTCCTTGGTCATTTGCACCAATGGATTTAGGTAGAGGATTCAGTGCATCCTATACTACACCGTGGGTACATCCTCAACCCAACAGGGTCAAGTATACCATCAAACAACCGGGAAGAGGATTCGGTGCATCCTATACTACACCATGGGTCCATCCTCAGTCCCAAGGATTTCCACAACCAGTGAACCAACCTAGCCCGTTGGATTTCGACTTAATCACCTATAGGCCACTGACGACAAGTCTGTCCAACCAAGAAGAAGTAGCTTGTGACATATACCTCGTAGTGACCTTAGGGATATTGCTAGCTATCTTCTTCACAATCTTGGGTATCAGTCGACATCGATCACCCCCATGCAAGGTGAGTGCTAGTGAACCCTCCCGATACAACAGTTAGCTCTAGTTACTGCTACTCGCATGGTAAGGCAACTACCCATGCACCCATTACCATATCAAATCCTGGATAGCCCTTAGCAATCCTTCACCTCCGTGAACCCAGTGAGTGCTGGATAATCCAACATTACAATAGTATCTCTAGCCTCCACCATTGGCACGGTCTAATGACTCGACCTGCTATATGTTGCCATATCACGTCCAAGGTAGTCTAGGAAACGTCACCTCTATGAACCAGGTGATTGCCGACTAATCCCTTGCAGTATCCTAGACATCGCTCATTGGCACGGTCCAACGACTACCGTCCTTTGCATAAATATCCCATCAGTTCACTCTTGTGGGGGTCATACACATCAAGATTCACAATACTAGACAAATAGATAAGAACAACACAATCAAGTAATTGAGGAACCTGTAACTCTAGGGCTTAACTTCACCAACACATGATACAATTATAAAGAACCAACACAAGATGGCCTCATCTCATCCTATACCCTTAAGCCATTACCGACTGTATGGTAGTCAACCCATGTTCACGTCCTTGAACTTTCTATTCGATGGTATATTACATAATATTATTCTTATTCGATTTTCTTAAATCTTTCATAATATTTTAATACCGAATCGGCCTCATCTGAAGCCTACTAGGGATGTAAGGTCAAAACATTAGGAACAACTCAGAACTTAGAGTCCCCCCCTTAGACCCCATCCCTATGGACTTGAAGTCACATGGGCATCCTCCACCCAAGGACCACCTACGTTCCCGCTTCCAAACGGGTCAAAGTTACACATAGTTCTCCTTTCAAGGTCTCTCAATGACCCCTACACATAGGTTCTTGTATCCCAAGGTTTGTTGAGGATCCCCTTCCATTAATAACACTACCCTTTAAGGATATAGAGGTCCCAATTACAATCCAACGATTAATATTCATGATTCAACATAAATATGTTGGAACCCTTTTTAGGTTCACCTTATTAACATAGAGACTAGGTTGGTCACCTATCCGCCATAAATTCCCCTTGTTTACACGCATATTGCAACCATTATCATATATTACCCATAATGTACAAATTTCAATACCCAACATAGCGTGACTTGCAAGCAACCAAAGAAAATAACACTAATGTGAGGTCTTTAAACTCAGTGGATCAGTTCACTAGGTTGATGTAGCACCTTATTAAGAACCCATTTCCCACACTACCTTTACATACAATGGCGCAACCCAATATTCTCATGTTTAATAATTTCACAACAAGAAAAGTTCACCAATCACATATTTCACAATCAAAGGAGTACAACTCTATTTAGAGTTTCGTCATGAGGGGTTAAATGCTACCTTTATCAATGGCAACACAAACCTAGTAACTATTGTATCATCTTATGTTAAGGCCAATAAGGTAGAGTCTTACACATATATTAATACCACTTCGTTTCTAATCTTGCCAAATAAAAGTCAAGTGCCAATGCCAGTGTTACCCCATATGATTCCTAAAATTATGATTATCAACCATTAATAGTGCTCAACTATATGCAAGGAAAGTCAATCCCCATTCCCGAGTTAAGATAATTTATATAGATATTAGTCAACCATTTTGTCTCATACATGAGTGAGATATATAGTTAACCTTGAGAAATAAAAGGTGGTCACAAATAAGAAACATATTATAATACAAAGTATTTGGTTATCACACAAGAATAAACAACACCTCTTTGGAATGATATTATATTATTGAGGTCCATTACTACTCTAATTAAGCATATCGCTACTACATTGGAAGGTATCATTTATAACATGGCCTCCTTCCATCACAACCCTTTCCCAAGGATGTATGATGAAGGCAAGGTCATCAAGTTATATCAATGTTATGATCATGATTTGGTATACAGTTTATAATTTCTACTTGATAGTTTATAAACATTCACAAGTTCAAAATCCAAACTTGATTCAAAGTTCTACAATGATGCACAATCTCTTTATCACTCTTATATTTATACATTAGGAATTGGAAATAGAAAATAAATAGGAACGATAACCTTGAATACCTTGGTGTGTTACATGACTAATATTATAATCATCTCTCTAAAAGATCTTTAACTCAACATTGACATATTAATGTATAACTATTTATAATGATTATGATCTTTCTTAAGAACCATCCTAACTAATCTCTACTCTTCTTCCAGAGTGCAGGATACTTTGCTCCAAATGAGAGGACCAACTCTTCTTCCATTCTTTCTGCCTCCTCTGTTGATTGCAGTTTGAATGTTTTTGCCTTGGAATCGTGTTTATCATTGCAAAAGTCGACCTCAACGAGCCACAACTCCCTCTATTCCTTATTCTTGATAGATGTCCCTACTGAGTTTGCAGGCTCCCTTCGGATCTCCCTTTCTCCTTCATTCATGGAGGACAATCGATCTCTTGTGAGAAAGCTTTCCTTGTCGCCAAGGCTGGAAGAATGTTGGAAACGATTGTGCAAGTTTACTCTTCCTCTCACCTCTATTTGGGGATAGCCGCGGTTTATATATCAAGAATTTCACCAAAAATGAACATGAATTTCCTTCCGACCTCCTCTCTACGCACTCTCATGCCCTCCACTGGTCTTTCTCCACATTCCGCTTTACATCGAAGAAATCGACCCCCAAAAGGCAACAATCTTCCACCTTGCATGTTCCTTCCATCGCTCTCCTCTGGGTACTCCCGAGTGTGATGAGATTTCCTCCTTGAGCGGATGGATGTATGTGCCCTCTTTATGAGCTTTTACCTTCCCTCTCAACGATGGGTCACTTCAAATTTTTTTTACGCTTCTGCAGTGATTGCAGGATACACATAATGGATTTGTTGAAGTGGCTTCGAAACTTTCTAGCCAATGCAATTCGTGGAAGCAGTGCCCCATTCACATAGAGCTAATGTGGATTGAGGAAAAATCTTTAGCAGGCCTAGGCCCTACAACAAAATTATTTTTTACTCCATCCTCCTTTCTTTTCTACACTTGACGTATGCCTCTTTAATGAGGTCAAGAGTGAAATATCCAAACCCACGTGCTACCACTTCCCACAATCTGAAAAAATTTCCCCTTAAGACAGGGTCGCCATGCCCACTTTATGGCATGAACGTCCCCTTTCCCATCTACTAACTGTACTGGTCATTGAATGCGCTAATGGATGGCCATACTTTTCATCTCTCGGACACCTTATCTTGGTCTACTTGTTCACGCCAAAGATCACGGAAATGACAGCGGCATCATTCCTCATTAATACAATGCAGTCTCCCCTTAGCATTTATTTTTAAGCCGATAGGATTTCCGTGGGGGCATGCCCGGAAAATTGTCAGTATCTCGGAATTTTTTTAAGATGGGAACGGCAAAATGTGTTAACGGTGAGATGCGAGTTGTGAAATGCGAGTTGTGAGGTATTAAATGTTAATTTACATCAATCAAATGGTGAGATGCGAATTGTGAAATGCGAGTTACAAGGTATAACATCTTATTTTACATCAATCAAACGAGTTATGAGGTATTAATTACGGGGAAAGCAGTTGATGCACGGATAAATGTGCTCCCCAAAAATTTGTCAGATAGGCGAGCTCCCGCTAGATTTGGCTATGCTTTGAAAGGTATGCGTTTTGTGTCGAGTTGTAAGCTGTACGTTTTATGTGAATTTGTCAGGGAAATTAATTTGTCATTGTGGCGAGTTTGCTTCAACATTGATACGCTTTGTTGTAGTGTTGGGTTTCTTCATCTAACTAGCTCGATCCAGAGAAGGTTTTCTGGCAAGAGAATTATATTGCTGCGTTTGGTGCAGCGTGGTTGCTTTCTTGGCACAACAAATCTGATTGTCCTCACTCCTTTAAGAACCGCAATTACAAAAAAGATGCCTGTGTATTGTGTGCTCCTGTTCATTCTTCAGTCCAGACAATAGAAACGGGTCCTAATTGGGTATTTTCCCTTCATTTTGTATGCTTTGTGGTTTCTTTCACAGCATTTTTTGGATGCTTAGGTTGATGGCAGCTACGAAAAATAGGAAACATATATCGTAACAAAGGGGTTTGCAGTTTAAAAGGTCTTTATTTGCTTATTATGGGCTTTTCCTTTAAAGTCCAGTTTCTTTGAGTTGGGTGTGCAACAGGTTTAATATTTGCTTGCCTACATTTTGGTAGTTGTAGATTATATTGTGATTGCCATCTCTGTGTTTAAGAAATTATAGAATTGTGCATAAGGGTGAAGAATGGTATTGCTACATTTTTAACTTCCTTCGTTGATAAATCCGCAAGAGTTGTGGCCTGCAAATGTCGGGTTTCTTTCTTTATGAAAGATTCCATCGATAGCTCTTCCCAATCTGGGTAAGGGTAGTAAGGTAATGGACACCACCAAATAGCTTTCAACCCTACGAACTGACTCTTCTATTGGCCCACATCATCACCTTCAATTTATCGGGGCCACCCACCTCTTCGAATGAATCGATGAGGAGAGGGACAACTTGTGAAGTAGAGGATAGCTTCCTCGCTTCTGCCTGCCTTGCCAAATATGAACTGCCTCTCCCTCTGTTCAATAATGCCGATAGGGGCCCTTTCTTGTCATTGTTTCTTCTAATCATATTGAAACGCCTCTCCAGAAATTTGAACCAACGTTAAAAAAACCTTTGACAGTGAAACCCCATTTCCGTGCAGTATTAGAATACATTGATGAAACATTTCACTATGAGAAAGTATTTATTTTTCAAACTTCAACCAAAGTAAACAATTCCCTTGATGCATTTCCTCAAAGCATAATCGCATAGATTCTTGTGCAGTAAGATGCATAGCGTTTAAAGTGTGGAGAGGAATTTTTGAAGTTTAAAATATGAGGATTGCCTCAAACCAAATGCTATAAGAACATTATTATTATTATTATTCTTATAAGGAAATGAACCCAAAATATAATAACTAGGCACCTTGCAACCGTTACCTCGAATAAGGAAAATTAAATGGAAATTAAACCTTTCCAATATGAGCAATATTGAATTTATGGTATTGACTGGTTTTCTCCCACCAATTGCTACCAGAAAAAAGAGCCGAATGATAATTGAAAAAATATGCATTTTTATCAAGTCATTTCTTAGCCAAACACGCGATTATCAGCAAGCCTACATCTTTAGTTTTCATTTTATATTCTATAATGTTTATAAGACTATGGCAGAATATCCATCTAGATATAGATACATTTTCGTGGCCTCTCCTAACATTATCCTCCTTGTCCAAAAATAGCACAATACGCCTCCAGACAGCCATATATATATATATATATATATATATATATATATATGTGCATGTATTTATGTATATGTGTATACAAATATATCTACTTATGTTTATATATACTTATGCATATATCCGTATATACATACGTGCTTGTACATCTATATATCCATGTCCATACATACATATCCATGTATATGTGCATGTACATATTTATGTTTCTACATGCACATGCATATGGATCTCTATGTCTGTGCATGCAAATATATAGCTTTGTATATATATATATATATATGTTTGTTAATTAAAATGGATTATATATTTAAAGTTGGAGACAAGCTTAGCTGCTTCTTACAATTTGATTGACAAACTTAAAGTTGTTGAAATTCTTTGCTATAGCTGGATAGCTGGAATATTCCAAAGCATAGAGATGCTATTACAAGCTCTGTCACAAATCTATTATTTAATGATAGCCATTTTTCCTTGGAGTAACTGCTTGATTGGTTGAATCTTGATAAATATTCGTTCGATAATGGTATGGCACTTGCAAACTAAAGTAATAGTAAATTAGAATAGATGATGTTTTATATTCAGATTTTGTTAGTTCACTTGACACAAAACTTGAGCCTCTCCTAACATTATCCTCCTTGTCTGAAAATAACAAAAAAGGTCTGCAGACAGTCATATATATGTATGTATATATAAATATATTTGTGTGCATGTATTTATGTATGCGTATATATAAATATATCTTCTTATGTTTATATATACTTATGCATATATCCGTATACATATTGATGCTCTGCAAAAAGGATTAGAAAATCTGTTTGATGGCAACACACACAAGAGCACAAGAAACAAACGTTAGTGTTAGCAACAAAAAATTATCCTAAACAGGCATATCAAGAGAGATATTAAGCATGAATTAGAAAGCATATAAACATAAAATAAAATAGCTAATCAAGATGCTCATAGTTGCTCCTCCCTTGTTCCTCTCCTCTCCAAGTCCCAAATGAGTGTAGCTCTCAGCTTTTAGCACTAGCCATGGATGCCATATGGAGATTCAAGATGGTTGAATATGATAAGCAAATCCTATGCAAGTGTAGATAGTGATGCTGAGAAAGCTCTATGCTAATGCCAGTATAACAACAATACTCTAATGCTTCTCTCTTTTGCTTGAGGAGAAGGGTTCTATTTATAGAAGAAATGGGGAAATGAAGGGTTAAGATTGAATGGTTTAATCAAGGGCCAAGTTTGAAAGTTGGGGATCCATGTGCACAATTGACACCAATAAAATGGTGACAAGTATCAACATAGGATTGGGTTGAGAGAAGAGGTTGGAGGCATTAAAGGCCTGAGAAGACCTCATGGTTATCTAGAGGCTAAGGGTCAAGTCCAAATTAAGATTACCCACTAGATTAAGAGTTAATCCAAGGATAAGCCTTTGTGCAAATGTTTAAGAGATAATCATGGTCAAAGTATTAATGGCCTGATGAGACCTTTGGGTTGGGTAGAGGTTGAGTCAAAACAAATGTTTTAACCATGTGGGAGGGTTTGAGGTAACCATTAATGGTTATTGGAGACTTTGGGGATTAAGTGGTTGAAGGTTGAAAGCCTTCAATGGTTATCAAAGACTTTGAGCCATTTAGTGGTTGAAGGTTGAAAGCCTTTAATGGTTATCAAAGACTTTGAGGGTTTGAGAAGTGACTTCCCTTTTGCTTAGGAATGTGACAAAGTTTAGAGAAGGGGTTAGGTTATTTAGAAGTGATTAGAAAATTCTAGAAGGGGTTTAGGCATGCAAGTGGATTTTGTAGGAAAATGCAAGTGGGAGAAATTTTGGTATTTTCAATTAAAATAAAATCATTTATTTCAATTAAATGGTGTAATTTGCATTTGGATAAAATATTCAAATAAATATTAATTTATTTAAATGAGAAAAATGAAGATAAAACATTAAAATGCTTGAAGACTTTGAGGGAAACCATTAAAGGCTTGAAGACTTTAAGGAAAACCATTAAAGTCTTAAGAAGACTATAGAAGGAAGCCATCAAGTTTGAAGACTTTAAAGCCATCAAGTTTGAATACTTTAAGGGAAACCATTAAAGGTTTCAAGTGGGTGAGGATAAATAGGATTTTAAATAAATAATTTATTTAAAATAGTTGTGCAACTTGCTTTTGTAGGAAAATACAAGTGGGTGGAGGATAAAGGTGATTTAAATAAATTATTTATTTAAAATAATTGTGCAACTTGCTTTTATAGGAAAATACAAGTGGGTAGATAATAAAGGTGATTTAAATAAATGTTAATTTATTTAAATGTGAGAGGTGGGATTTTGGGGGATTTTTTTTTTTGTATTGATTATAAAGTGATAAAAAAAAGATTATAATGAAGAAATCCAAAGTATCAAAAAGGGGACAAGGCCCCAACGGAAATACAGCGCATAAGAGAAAAACGAAAGGAGTATCTAGAGTTAATAACAGTAAGCAAAAAAAGGTGCCCAATAAACCACTAATGGAGGTGTCCATCAGTGATATCGACCCAGGTGGTCCAGCCCTGTTCTCCTTCCATCCATGCAACTTTTTTCTTATTTGGAATTTCCGGAAGCATGGCTAAGATGTCTTTCTTGGAGTTTTTGTTTCTCCTGATTTCTTTGCTCACTTTATCCAAAGTCTTCTCAAACACTTGAAGGTTATCCAGGTTTCTCCTCCATTCATGTCCATTCTTGAGTTCGAAAGCAAAAAAGGTGGCATGTTCGTCCTGAAGAAATCTACGAAGTTTCTTATGATCCATCATCATAGTGGTGTGCACCTGCAAGGAAATTTTTAAAGATGTGAGTTTAAGAAAAAACTCAGTAAGAACCCGGGGAGTGTCCTGGAATTTCTCTTCATTTCTGCATTTCCAGATCTGCCATAATATGTTAGAAGATAAAATATTCCAAAAAATATTAGAATCAGCTTTGAGACCTTTAATATAACCAGTAACAATTTCAATAATGGAAACATGAGTAGGGTAGTATATGCCAAAAAGATTCCAAATATTTCTAGCAAAAGAACAATCAAAGAAGATATGTCTGCTGGTTTCCGGAAGATTACAAATTTTGCAAAGATTATTATCATGGTTATTTCTCTGAATAGGAAGTCTGTCAAGAATAAAGAGCCATTTAAAGCATTTAATTTTGGGTTCCACCCAACCTTTCCAAAGAATAACGAAAAACTTCTTCCAAGAAGAAACATCCAGCGAGGAGTACCAGATTTTGTTAATATGGCCACGGATGGAATCATCATATGCAAGAATTTTGTAAATGTTATTAGCTTTAATCTTGGATAGGATGGTCCCATCCGGCCATTTGCATTGTAAGTACCTTTAAGAATCAACATGGCAGGTAGGAGGGAGATTTTGCGTTGCTTTAAGAATCATGTTATAAGTTTTTTTCTGAGAGTTTGGGAGACTAAAAGTATTTTTCAGTTCCTCCCAGCTAATTAAATTATCATGTTCAAAAATGTCAATAAAGCTAATGATACCTTTGTTGGCCCAATGTTTGGTAGAACAGCCCTGTAGAAGAGCAAGGGGTTTCCCTGAAAGTTTAAGATTCCACCAGATGGACCTTTCACCATAAATTTGAGTATCATCATGAAAGCCCTTGTTAACAATAAATGGTCTAACAATATTCCAGGCTTTCCAGATAGATTTAAAAACTTCCGACCCTTGAACTGAAATGGGGAAGTTACCAATAACTAAATCATTAAAGGGCATGTTATTCCAGAATTTAGCCTTAGTAGGAAAGCCTCTCTCAATATTATTCCTAACAAGAATCTTCCATGGGGCATCTCCATTCATGGAGTGAAAGATCCATTTGGCGGCCAGGGATATACCCTGGATCCTAAGGTCTTTCAGTCCCAGCCCTCCAGTAAGTTTATCAGTACAACACCATTTCCACTGGACAGAGTGCATTTTTTTTTCCTTGACCATCAGACCATAAAAAATCTCTAACAGCCTTTTGAATCTCAATAATTTGGTAATTACTAAACATCCACGCAGAGGAGTAATAAATGTTGTAAGAGGATAAGATTTTTTGGCAGACCTGAAGTCTACCAGCAAAGGAAATAGCACGGTTATGCCACATATTCAATTTTTTAGTGATTTTACCTTTGACCCAAAGCCACATGTCTTTCAGTGAGGGATTTATGGCAAAGGGGATGCCAAGATATTTCACAATCTTTTGGGAACCTCCCCATTGGAATTCATAATTTTTAAACCATTCAGGGGGGTGTTCATTCCATCCCAGACAGATGGACTTAGAATGCGAAATCTTAGCTCCAGAAATTTTACAGAATATCTTTAACTTGGATTGCAGATTTTCAAAGTTATCAGCAGTATTTTTAAAGAAAATAGCCGTGTCATCAGCAAATTGGCTGTTGATGAGCTCCTCATTGTTGGGGAGAGATATGCCTTGGACAGTAGGGGAAAGTGTATTATCTCTAAGAAGATAAAATAGAGCATCAGAAGCAATGGCGAAGAGAGCAGGGGCCAAAGGGCAGCCTTGCCATATGGACCTTCCCAAGGGAAAGGTATCAGACAGGGAGCCATTAATGTCAATTTGGGCGCAAGCATCCTGGAGAAGCATACTGACAGCCTTGCAGAAGAAGGGAGGAAAACCAAAAGCTTCAAGCATCATGTGAATGAAGCTCCATTCAATCCTGTCGTATGCTTTTTCGAAGTCAAGGAGTAACATGCCCGAGTTCTGACTGGACTGAGAAGCCCAGTTCATGGCTTCCCAGCTAGTAAGGACATTTTCTAAGATATACCTACCTTTAATAAAACCAGTTTGGGTAGAGCATATGAATTTAGGAAGAATTCCAGCAAGTCTAGTGGCCAGAATCTTGGCAAAGATCTTATAGGAAACATTAAGGAGCGTAATCGGTCTCCAATTTTTGATGAGAGCTTTATCTCCATCCTTGGGGATAAGCTTAATAATGCCTTTGTTGATAGATGGACCAAGAGATCCCTGGGCCAAAGCTTCATTGTAGATTTCGAGGAGGTCTTTGGCAATCCAGTGTTGATTAGTTTTGTAGAATTCAATGGGGAGGCCATCAGGGCTAGGAGTTTTATCATTTTTGAGGGAATTAATGGCCTTGTTGATATCCCCTAAAGTGATATCCTCTGCAAGACAAAGTGCATCTTCAGAAGAGACCACCTTAGGGATAAGAATTCTGCATTGATCTCTGAGGTAGGCGGCTTCCCTCGTATCTTCAGAAGAGAAGAGCTTATGGTAGAATTGAGAAAAAGTGTACTTGATCATACCAATGTCCGAAATTTCATGGTTCTCATGGATGATCTTTTCAATAGTTTCATTATAATGTTTGTGTTTGATAAGGTTGAAAAAGAACTTGGAACCACGGTCACCATATTGGAGCCAGTGTGTCCGAGATCTAACCTTAGCACCTCTGGTTTTAGTCACAAGGTGTCTTCTGAGGGTGTCTTTAGCTTTCATAACTTGAGAAGTACAGTTAAGGTCAGTGATATTAGTTTGGTTATTCACTTCTGCCTTAGTTAGTTCAGCCGAGAGAGCTTTCTCAGTGAATCGGAAGTCCTTTGCTTTCTTTTGACCAATGGTCTTGAGCAGATTTTGCCAGGCAGGGATGTTCCTATTCCAAATGTCCCTCTTTAAATCCTTCAGAAAATTGGTCTTATTAATGATGTTAATAATGTGGATGGCAGCAAGAAGATCAGTATCTTTAAGAAGGCTAACATTAAGGAGAAATTTGGAATTAGCAGTGTTGGGTCTAATCGGGGCCCTGTTGAAGGTAAAAGATGCAGTGATGGGGTGATGATCCGACAAAGTGGAGGGAGTAACAAGAACGGAGTTACTAAGATCATTAGGGAGGAAGGAGAAAAGATTTCTGTTGGCATAAAAGCGGTCGAGACGGGAGTAAATTCTATCATTCCCCTGTTGATGATTGCACCAAGTATACCAAGGCCCGGGATTATTGTTTTTATTGCCAGCAAGAGGGTCATAAAGTTGCAGAGAGTTTTTCATCTTAAACCAATGTGATTTTTCCATATCTTTCCAAGCAAAAGGGAGGCCCCCACCTTTGTTGTCCTGGTGTTCAACCATGTTGAAATCTCCAGCAATGACCCAAGGAATGCAGGGGAGGGAAGTCATCCATTCCCAAAGGGAACTTCTTTCTTTAGGATCAGTTCTTTCTATAGAACCCTTAATAGAACGTGAGAGTGGAACTGCATGGATTTTTCCATCAAAATACTGCTACATAAAGCTAATAGACACCTGGCAATAAAAAGGGTGTAAAAAATGATTCAAAATAGAAGAAGTACATCAAAAGAAGGCAAAGAGCCCAACAAAGAAAAGATTACAAAGACTTATCCTGATCAACAAGATGATCCAACTGATGAGACAATTCCAAAGAAAGTTGTCCCCTATCCTCAATAGATCACCCCTCCATAAAGACAGAAGCCCACTTAGCAAGACAATTGACAACTCCATTCCAATATCCCAAGGAGCCATTCCCCTAGCAAGGTCACATTTTGCCAAGACAGTCTCCCGAACAAGATGCAGGATTTTCAACCACACATGTTGAGAAACAAGTTTGACATCTTGGAAAATCTACTGATTCCTCTCCTACCAGATGTGCCAAATAATAAAAGTTGGACCCAAAGACGAGGCAACTTGAAGAAAAGGAGTACCAACAGGTGTCTAGCCCAAGCGGTCCCAAAACTCAACCAAAGAAGCAACATGCCAATAGGTACGGTTCCAAGTTTCCCCACCAATAGTGTCAAATCCTCCTAGAGAATGAGCACTGAAAGAAAAGGTGGGTGACAATCTCCTCACTATTACAACAAAGAACACACATAGAGGGCCCACAAAAACCTCGCTTACATAAGTTATCCCAAGTAAGACATCGATTTTAAACCACTAGCCACAAGAAAAATTATATTTAGGCCAAGAAAACAATTCCAAACATATTTCCACCAAGGCTCCTCTTCACCACCATAAGTTTCATGAACCGACTTCTTATAGCCATAAGCAATTGAATATTTCCCAGATGACTCACTACCCCATGCTAATATATCTGGTTCCTCCAAGGAATTACAGTTCCAAGAAGAAAGAATATGGGCCAACTCTTGTCAAGACTCCTTAGAACCCCTCGGCGGCCACTCACTAGGACCCCTCCATCTATAGCCAAAAGCAGACCCAAAGTTCTGAATTGTCTTAAAATATCCGACTGAAGTCCACCCAACAACTACAAAACTATCATAAAGAGGATATAAATGAGAATACATATAAATAATGGGAGGATTACCATCCCAAGAATCCAACCAAAAAAGAGCCTCAGAGCTCTTGTGACAAATCCAAAAAACACCCTTTTTTATGAAGTGTGCCCCAATTTTCAAAGTATGCCAAATCATAGAGCCCCTGCCTGCCAGCTGGTATCGAGGAACATTTCAATCATGAATGGTACCCAAATACTTATAAGTAAGGATACGAGCCCACAATTGATGTCGGTTGGTACACCACCTCGAGTAAAATTTTGCCGCCAAAGCCTGATTGTTCAAAACCGTTGAGAGAAGACCAAGGCCACCCTCAGTTTTAGGTTGGCAAACTAGCTCCCACTTAACCAAACTCCATTTAGAAGAGTGCAAGTTACCACTCCAAAGGAATTGACGAGACAAAGCATCGAATTCCTTAAGGAAATACCTTGGAGCAACCTTAACAAAACCCCTGTAAATAGAAAGAGCCTGAATCACAGATTGAAGAAGAGTAACACAAGCAAAAGTAGAAAGCCACCTATGATTCTGATGGTTAACCTTTCATCGCAGCTTATCCAACAACCCTTGCCAAAAGGGTCTAGGTTGTCAACCAAAAACAATAGGAATACTCAGATAGATGAAAGGAAGAGAACCAATTTGGAACCTTAGAGTATTAGCAATTCTCCTTTGGATAGCATCGGGGGTATTGAAGAAATAGATTGAATACTTAAGCTCATTCACCTGCTTCCCTGAAGCAGCTAAATAGATATCCAACAACTTCCTAATTGACACAAAAAGCAACTCATAATCCAACTGACCCACTGCAAATTGAAGTCAAAGGCCAAGAGAATTTGACACAAAAAGCTCCATCTAACCCTATCATAAGCTTTAGCCATGTTCAATTTGATAAACATAGACCTTTCCCTAGATGTTGCCACAGAATGAATGGCTTTAGAAGAAATAACAACCCCATTGAAAATTTGTCTGCCAACCACAAAACCCCCTTGCTCATCAGAGATTAATGAAGGAAGCCAAATTTTTAGTCTTTCAGCAATCAATTTAGTGATAATTTTATACACAACATTGCAGACAGCAATGTGTCTAAAGAACTCAAGTTGATTGGCACCCTCCTTTTTAGGAATAAGAATCAGGATGTTAGATAGCTGCTAACAAATCCAAATTGATGATGCCCCAAAAATCTTGAAAAAAATCAATAGGAAAACCATCTAGGCCCGGAGCTTTGCCTTTAGCCATACCAAAAACAACCTCTTCAAGTTCTGACAAAGTCACTCGATGCATGAGAGACTCATTCATCATATTAGTGACCAAAGAGGGGATACAAGCCAAGATTTGGTTCTCCTCCATAGAAGCAGGGGGCACATCATCTAAGAAAAGGGTTGAATAAAATTGATATGCCTCACATGATATAGCCGGAAGGGAGGTCAACTGAATGCCAACCGAATTGATTAGGGAGGATATCACGCTCCTCTACCGACAAGCCTGGACAAATTAATGGAAAAAAGTATTATTATGGTCACATGCTTGAAGCCAATCATTTCGATCTTTTGGCTTCCAAAAGATCTCCTCTTGAAGCTCCCACTCTTCCAAATCCTTCAAGGCCCGAGACTCAGTAGATCCCAAAACTTCAGTGAAACCAAATTCACGAATATGCCGAGTAATAGCATCAACGCACTCCTGAGAACCTCTTTTCCTTCAAGATAGAACACACCCTGCTCCATTTCTTTAGTTGATATCTCACAAATTGAAACTCCTTAACGAAAGTATACATAGATGTACCATAGGCAGGTACCCCATCATGCCACCAACGAGCCATGAGATCATGGAGAGAAGCCTCTCGGAGCCACATTAGTTGGAACTTGAATGGAGTATTTCGATAACCACAAAAAAACCCAATAGAAAACTTAATTGGCCAATGATCAAAACCCTGCTAGCCTAGGATCTTTGAGCTAGACAACACCCTATCCCCTACCCAAAAGAAAGAAACCCAAAATATGTATAGTCTCTCAGAAATAGTATCTGCTCCACACCGCTGATGGGTCCAAGTAAAGATGCCATTAAAGGGCTTGACATCAACTAGTCCCAGAAAATCTACATTATCCTGAAAGAGAATGGAGGAAGGATCCAATCTGGCCTATCCCCCCCTCTTCTCAGCTAAGCTCAGGATAGAGTTAAATTCACCAGCAAGAACCCAAGGTAGGAAATGAGTACCAGACCGAATATGCCTAAGATGAGACCACAACTAGGATTTTCCTCGAATATCAATGGGAGCATAGACATTAGTAACCAGAAAAATGTCACTGGACTCCAAACTAGAGGCAACCAAGGAAAGAGAAAATTGACTAGAGAGCCACCAAAGAGGAGTAACCTTACGCGAATCCCAAAAGAGAGCTAATCTGCCTGAACAACTTGAAGAATCAATACACTGACACTGGCCATAACTGGCCGTAACACCACATTATTGAAGCTTACTGAAACATAAGATCAACATAAAGCTTAGTCTTTTGAATACAAAATATATCTGAGGAATGAACACCCACCAAATCACGAATAGCTTTTTGATGGGAGGAGCTATTCAATCCCCGCACATTCCGAGAAAGAATAATCATTTAAGAGAATGTGGAAAGTGGGAGTCAGTAGTCTTCACCAACCCAGACTCCACTAACAAATCCGCAACTGAATGAAACTTCTCCTGATCTGTTTTACGACCTCCTTTAGGGGTTTCCAATGCACTCCTCTTATGAGGCTGCTGAAGCAAACCCAAAGCTTGAGAAGAACCTTTGCTCTTGCTAGATTTCGAAACCTTTTTGGCCAAGTCTGCCAAAACCACATCATCCTGCAAGATACTAGAATCATCAGATTTGTGTGTCTACTGACCAAGAGAAATTTCTAGAGGTAACTGGGGTGCCTGAGAAGTCGGGACATAACCATCCACCCCCTCAGTCCTTCCCAAGCCCACTGCTCTAGAAGATACTTCCATTGGAATGCCTTCCTCCAATGCCAAAACCTCAAAATGATTAAAATCCTGCTCATTCTGCCTATGCTTGAGAGACTGCTTTTGCCTCCTGCCTTTAGAACGAGGTTTAACTGGCACAAATCCATCCCCTACAGAAACTCCACAACACAGAAGAAACCCACGCCAAATCACAGCACCCAAACACTCTCCGAGCACACCGCACTGGCAGAAAACGAACACGCAGGCTGGGGTAAAACCCTAGCCCGCAAAGACGACCTTTGCACTCTCCATTCGCGTTTTTTAATGAATCAAAGCTGATAGACACTTAAACCATTGACTGAACTAACATTCTTGCGGAAAATTAAATATGTATAAAGCTATTCTCAAACTTTACCATGCAGTTCCAGTCTAACCATTTGAAACATCCCCGATTCAAAAATATAGAAAAAAGCCATCCCTTTTTTTTCCCTGCCATAACCATGTTCTCAAAATTTCAACTTTACAATTAATTGAAGTACGTTGTGTTCTCAAATTTCAGTTATTAGTTAAATATGATGTCAAAAGATCGGATCAATCTTTGTTCAAGGAAAACCCAATTTAAAGCTCTAACTATCTCTTCGAGAGGAATTAGAAGAACATTTTACTATCTCCATTGAAAATCCAAAACTTGTAGAGCGACATTACCTGTTACTTATTTAATGAGATCATAGTAAAATAAATCATGGATCACCAAATATGACAAAAGCTACTTTTGCAAATAAAAATAATATAATATTATTCTCTTTTCTTAAAAATCAGAAACCTAATAAAGTTTCTTGATCTTTTAAAAAAAGTTGATAAAATTTCTTATCCACTTCTTTTCTCTACTAGTTCATTAGTAGAGATCCATGGTATTATTTCAGCCATCATTGTAAAATAAGACAATGATCACTACTACACAATAGCAGTTGTTAATGCATTTAGAAAGGCTAATCTTTCAATTACAAATATTATTATTGTCATCCTCTCTTTAAAAACCTAATATAAAGAATGACGTCGTTTCTTGTTATATAAGATGAAATAACTCCAAGGTTCTCCCCACTTATTTCTGCACATGAATAGACAAAGCTATATAAGTTAGTATAAATAGGTTTTATAATGCAGTGATTTTCAAATCTACTAAGAAAATGATTTAAAAATTGTTAAAACGAATTAGAAGATTGACCTTTACAGAAATCATATGATCGTGATCCAATGGAAAATCCCATCCTCTTCAACGACGTTCAGGAAACACACATTCTCTAAATGCTTTCATCTACCTAGAAAACTAACTCGGTGATGCATCTGATGAAGATGAAAACGAAGGATAAAAGATATTTTATTAACAACAAACATCCCTCCCCTTCAACCAGATGGTACCGATGCATCATCCAATCGATTTTCTGGGCTTTTGAGCTCTTTGCAATAGTATATAGAACCACAATCTTCTTGCATCCTTTTTGTTTCCTATTTTCCATTAAGGATATGGGATTCAATAAGAATTCATGCATGGGAAAATTAAAAGTAGAGTATAAGAATTATAATAATTCTAGGATAAAAAAATATAAATGGATGGACTGGATTCAATACAATATAAATCAGATAAAATAATCAAGAGTTAATATGAATAGGATAAAAAAATAAAAATGGATGGACTTTTTGAATTTTATTGTATATATTTTTCATTCAATATTTCAGATGTTTCTTAGCTATCCTTTATCAAATAATCAAGAGTTAAAACCTAATTTATCTATGTAATATTAGATTTTTTGTTTGCATACAAAACAACAAAAACAAAACCTAATGCCACATAGTAAGCCAAAAAGGGGAAAATGAAAGACTATCATTGTAAAGCCAAAAAGAAGGAAATAAAATATTATGATTGTAAAACGTAAAACGAAGGAAATTAACTTAGAATTCAAAGAATTCAAAGAACTATTTACTGACTTGCAAATTTATGAATCGATAAACCTCTTCTATATAAATGCAGAGGAAATAATTTCCATTCTCAACTTCAAAATATCTATGGAACAATTCTTAGAAAACCCATCTTTCTCTTCTTCTCCTCTTCTCCTTCCGTGTTGGGAAAATTACAGCAAATTAAAGTGTAGAAGGTCATTTCGAAGAATGAAAGATTGTAGGCCATATAGAAACTAAAAATAATATGCCCATATCAATAAGATGATATAGAAAAGAAAAGGAGACAAATGACACATTAGAGAAATTGGATGTATGGAGCAAAATAAATAGGTGAATGGTTAAATGGAAATCACCCAAAGTGGATAGTGGGTAGGTAGAGGTAATTAATGAATAAATAGTTTAATAATCTTGGTACAATTTTTTTTCCAAAAAGTCATCCAATGGTTAAGAAAGGTAGGTAAGTGAAAAATTATTTTATTTTCAAAACCAATAAATAGTTTCAATTTTCAAATTTAAGTTGTTTCTATAATTTTCCACTAAACTTATGCCAGGTGGCAAATTAGTGATCCTATGGTTATCTTGCATAATTAAGGTTAATTTTGGCATATTTTTTTCCAAAAAGTCATCAAATGGTTAGGAAGGGTGAGTAAAAGAATTTTTTTTTTAAATTTTAAAAGTGAATCAATAGTTTCATTTTTCAAAAAGTCATTTCTATAATTTTCCACTAAACTTATGCCTTTGTGGCAAATCAATTATCTGATGGTTATCTTGGATAGGTAAGGATAATTTTAATATTGTTTTTCCCAAAAATCCATCTAATGGTTAAGAAGGGTAGGTAAGAGAAATATTATTTTATTTTAAAAGTGAATTAATAGTTTCAATTTTCCAAAATTGTTACTATAATTTTCCACTAAACTTATGCCCTGTGGCAATTAGTGATAAGATGTTATCTTGGGTAGGTAAGGTTAATTTTAGTATGGTTTTTTCTTATTATGTCGTCTAATGGTGAGGAAGAGTAGGTAAGAGAAATATTATTTTAATTTTAAAGTCAATCAATAGTTTCCATTTTCAAAATGTTGTTTCTATAATTTTCCACTAAACTTATGCCCCATGGAAAATTAGTGATCTCATGGTTATCTTGGGGGAAATTGCTATCTAGCCCTTAGCCCTTAAGATGCACCAATGTTAAAGGTTATGGATAAATTATAGTGTTTGAAGGTAACTTATTCATATCTTGGGTGGGTAAGGGTAATTTTGGTATAACTTATTCATATCTTCAATGTTAAAGTTATGCATAAATTATATTGTATGAAGCTAACTTATTATATTTCCGTTAGACTAGCACTATTGCAATCAGTTTTTCTTAACCAATAAGAATTGTGATTTTTAAGTTTCTAAATTGTAGAATTTTTTTCCTTAAATTTAATTGGCTCAAAAATTTGACAGCTTTTTTTGTTTTTGATGAATAGGCATCTCTAATAAAATTATTTAATAGTACACTATCCGCAAAAAAAAAAAAGGAGATGTGAGATCACCCCTTAGGAGTCATATGGGTAGCACCCAGACATAGCACTAAAACATAAAAAAAACACAGGCAACCCCTGAAATTAGAAACAAATAAATAAAAACTGATAAGCCACTAAAGAAATATGAATAGAAAATGGAGGTGGATCACGATCATCCTTAAGATCCCATACATTGAAGCAGGGTCAGGGTTGTTGTCCGAGAGGAACCACCCTTCTTCAGTTGTCCTCTCTTCATTCTCCTTCTCCTTCCTGGCCAGAGAAATGGCCAAAGCAAGCCAGGAGAACCCTTTGGAAGAGCCAAGCCAGGTAAAATCTCTGCTGGTATTCGACCAACTAGAACCACCAGCAGCAAGAAAATCAACACCCCTTGTACCCCACCTGGAAGCAGATCCACGACATGGCGTAGAGGCTGAGCAACACTGATTGAAGTCACTACCACTACAGGACTAGTGGTGAGAAAACTGTGCCCATGGGAGTTGTGAGCGAGGAGCAGAGGAGTTGCAACCGCACCATCGGCCCCGAGGTAGAGAGTGGTCACGAGACAGAGAGCGGTCATGGGAGGTAGAATAATCTAACAACACTCATGCCATGCCACCATACAAGGGGCATTTCCCAAATGGTCCAAGAGCATTTTCAAGTGGGCAACCTTTTTGGCAGCATCACATTATTACAATACATGCTTTAGTAAAAAGAGAGACATGAATATCAATAGAGCTGTGAGAAAATGAATTGATAGCTAAAGAGTGAATGTTGTTGAGACTATGTATTAAAATCATGAATACAGTGGTTAAACATACATACAAATCGGGTATATAGCCCCTCAGTCATTTCTAGACATACCACAAAATTTTCAATCATCTGATATACATCTTTATTGTGTCTATTACCTAATACATATCAAATATGCATGCAGGGATATGACCAACACTAACAGGCCTCAGTATCTTCAAATCACATTACTTCCATCTAAGAACTGTACTCACATTACTTCCATCTAAGAACTGTACTGGCATTACTCCATGAGTTCTTGAAGAAATATTCAGAAAGTGCAAGTTGATTGCATTCAAGACGTCATTCCTTACTTGTAACTGAATATTGATGTTTCAACTTACAAATGCACTTACATAATCAATTTATGATGGTAATAGATTTATTTTTAGAAGGGGGAATTCCTCAGGTTCCATTATATTGTTTTCAAAGAGGTTTCAATTTAACGTGGGCACTCTCATCAATATACAACAACATAAATTCTTCGGAAGGCTTTTCACAAACTAAAAGTAGTAGTGTCTTGCAATGGAGCATCTGTAGAACCCTTAATACAACATTAGAGTTGTTATGCATTTAGAAAGGCTAATGACATTTTACCTACACATATTATTATTGTTGTTCTCTCTTAAAAACCTAATATAAAGAATGACGGTTGTTTCTTGTTCTATATATAATTAACCTCCTTTATCAAGATGTAGATGAAATAATTCCAAGGTTCTCTCCACTTCTTCTTTCTGTCCACTTCTTCTTTCTGCACACGAATAGACAAATCTATATTATTATAAATAGATTTTATAATGCAATGATTTTATAATCCAGTGAAAAAAATTGTTAAAAGGAATTTGATGATTTACCTTTGCAGAAATCTTGTCATCCAACTTATTTGATCTTGATCCAATGGAAACACCCATCCTCTTCAACGATGGTCAGGAAGCACACATGCTCTCAATGCTTTTATATACAGAGAAAACTAACTGGGTGATGCATGAGTATCATCTCGGTACAGATGAACACGAGAAGGAAGTGGGGTTATACTTTTGACACAACGAACGCGCCTTCCTTTTCAGCCTTCTCAGTACCAAGATGGTATTGATGCATCATCCAATTAGTTTTCCCAGCTTTTGAGTCTTTTGCAGTATACAGAATCACTATCTTCTTGCATCCTTTTCTTTTTCCAATTAGTTTTCCCAGCTTTTAAGTCTTTTGCAGTATACAGAATCACGATCTTCTTGCATCCTTTTTCTTTCCTGGATGACATTCAATATGAATCAATGCATTACAAGATTAAAAAAAATACAAATAGATGAACGGGATTCAATATAATATGAATTTAATAAAATTCATAAAAACATATAAATTTATAGATCTATTATGGATACTTGGTCCTTCTTTGTTCTCCATTTATTTTCTGCTGCTAAACCTTGTCAAACGATTGCATGAAGGATCTGGAAGCACGATGAGTAGAACCAAGGATGAGCTGGAGAATACAATGGTTGAAATGTACATAAAGATAGATTATTGGTGAGATCTAATATAAAATTAAATTTAGATTTAAAATTTGTTATCATTTCTTATGATTACATGATTCTTTAATGGTGAAAAAATTTAGTATATTTATGAATTGATAAAATATTTTTTGAGTGCTATTGTGTATACTGTTCATTCAATATTTCAGATCTCTCTCAACAATCTCTCAAACAGTGAAAATCTCAAATTATCTATGTATTAGATTATTTGTTTAGAATTTTTTGTTTGCATATAAAACAAACAAAACCTAATTTCACATAATAAGCCAAAAAAAGGGGGAAAATAAAAGACTATCATTGTAAAGCCAAAAATAAGGAAATGAAAGATTATGATTATAAAGTCTAAAAAGAAGGAAAAGAACTCATTTTGAAGAGTTATTTACTGACCTGCAAATTTATGAGATAATAAACCTCTTTTATCCAAATGTAGAAGAGATCAACTTAAAAACATCTATCGAAAAATCCTTTCAAAACCCATCTTCTCTTATGCTCCTTTTTGTTGGAAGTGGAGACACTCTGAGAGGGGGGGGGTGAATCAGAGTGTCACAATTTTGACTCAATTTTTTTTTTTGAAAAGGGCTATCTTGATTAGCAACAGGTGGATGACATTAAACACATGAGTTGTAAGTTTACCCAAATATGACAAAACATTGTAAAAACAACACTGTTAACAAAGTATGTAAAATGACCATTCAAATGATAGACAGATAATCTTTGATTTAAGATTTCTGAAAACAAGATGATTTTGCCACTTTTCACAAAACACGCAACATCTAAAAATGATTTGTACACAGTAGAGAGAGAAAGAAAAAATAATAAAAGATCTAAAGTATCAGAGCATGTGAAACAAAATGAGACAAGATTGGACACATAACACCATAATTTTCATGGGTGGAAAACCCTCTTGGGGTAGAAAAACCACTCGATAAAAGATTCCTTGTATTATTTCACACCAACTCAGTACACAAAATTTAGAAGCCACAAGGCCTCAAGGAGCACCAACCCCTCTTCCTTATACAACATCAAAAATTGCCAACTCAAGCTACAATCACTGGTACCTTTATGACTGCACTATGTTCTGCAGTCACAAAACTATCAATGGTTGGAGCGAGTATAATAATATCTCAATCTGATTCCCACTAAAAAAAATTGCAACAATGTCCTTCATATCTCTGTATAGCAGACAGAGAATGATATTTTTAAATTTTAAACACAATCAGAGAGATTTTTAAATTTTAAACACAATCAGAGAGAGTACACTCAATCTCTGGATAATAATAATAACTCCAACCTCAGTGGCATCAAGTACTATGCAAAACAGAGTAATAGTCCAGAACACTATGAAAAAAAAAATGTCTGTCAATCTTCTTTTTACTAATTTTCTTATTCAAGTCTCTCTATCTCTCTCTCTCTGTGTTTTTTTCATAAAAGTCCTGTTTCCAAAAACTTATATAATTTCAATGTGTTCTTCAGAACATGATCAAAGAGTGTCTTCAAGAGTAACCCTAGTATATGGTTACCCACACTGGGTTAGGGTTTAATCAATCGACTAACCTGTTCTTTGTAAAGAAAAGAAATTATCCTCTTTGTAACGAAATCAACAAAAACGATTTCATTAAAAAACATAAAACCTTGCAGCTGTAAAATCTTTTTTTTTTTTAATTGAAATTTTCAGAAATAACAGAACGTTGAAAAGTTTCAAAGCAACCAACTAATCTTTGAATTATTTATCATTTATAATTCAAATAATCTCAGATATCTCCCTGAAAACTGCAAGAACGAGAGTATTTTGAAACAATATTACCTGTTCTTTTGAAGAGATGTACCGGAGAATGAAATCCTAAATATCTGCACAAAATCCCATTGAAATCGGCAACTAAGACCACCATTCGACTCGTTTAACCTTGCGGATTGTCATACCGAAAACCCATAACCAGAATCTGACAATATTTTGCCCTGTTTAGGGTTTGATAAACTCAGCCGGAGAAAAACTTTTGAAAGAGTTTTAATTTACTTCCAACAAAATACTTTTGTTTTATTTTAACACTCAAAACATTTTACAAATATATTACAAGTTGCTGATAACAAAATGGCACCCTTTTTGTCACCAAGGACAACTAAGGGTAGCACTTTTTGCATATGCATGAGCATGAGTTAGTACTTGTTGTATTATTTCACTCAAATTTTCTTAAGTCATTGTTATTCAATTGTTCCTTGGTAACTTATTAGTACTTGTTGTATTATTGCACTCAATTTTTCTTAACTCATTATTATTCAATTGTTTCTTCGCCAATAAGAATTGTCATTTTTTTTTCTTTAAAAAAAAAAATTAATTTTAAATATTTAAATTATTTATTTTTTAACTTATATACCTTGTCAGTGCTTTCCATAGGCTCAAAACTTGATCCTTGGTGGTCTCATTTGGAGCCATTCAACAATTTCAATTTTCAAAAAGTTGGTTTTATCATTTTCCACTAAACTTATGTCCCTTGGAAAATTAGTAATTTTAGTATGATTTTTTTTAATATGTAATCTAATGGTTAAGTAGGGTAGGTAAGAGAAATATTATTTTATCTCAAAAATCAATCAATAGTTTCTATTTTCAAAAGGTTGTTTTTACAAATTTTAACTAAAATTTGCCCCGTGGCAAAACAATGATCCAATAGTTATCTTGGGTAGATAAGGGAACTAAATAATTTAAAATTAAATTACTGAGAGTAGATAGAGGTTAGGTAGAGATAATAACTAATTAAATAGATTAATAATTTTGGAATAAGCCATAATGAAGGTAAAAGAAATATTATTTTATTTTATTTTAAAAGAAAATCAATAGTTTCAATTTCCAAATATTTGTTTCCATAATTTTCCACTAAACTTATGCACCATGGAAAATTAGTGATCTAATGGTTATCTTTGGTAGGCAAGGAAAATTAGAATATTTTAAATGGAAATTACTCAAAGTAGATAGTGGGTAGGTATAGACAATAAATGTTTAAAAAGTTTAAAAAATTTGACATGATTTTTCTCAATAAGCCATCAAATAGTTAAGCTTGATTACCAATAGAAATATTATTTTAATTTAAAAGGGAATATAGTTTCAATTTTCAAGGAATTGTTAAGAAGGGTATGTAAGAGAAATACTATTTTATTTTAAGAGTGAATCATTAGTTTCAAAATTCAAAGCATTGTTTCTATAATTTTCCACTAAATTTATGTCTTGTGGCAAGTTAGTGATCCAATTATTATATTGAGTAAGTAAGGGAAATATTACTTACTTTTTATTTTTTTATAGGAGAATAAAATAATTTAGGTTTCCAAAAAAATATTTTTATTGTTTTTCATTAAACTTATCCCTCATGGCAAATAAGTGATCGCATAGTTCCAAGTCATCCGTCAACATTCAAAGAGCTTCCATTATAACTTCAAAAGTGCTAGTTACAACAATATAAATTGTATGTAGATCAAGAACACTTTTAGATTTGAGGAGCTACGTCTTTATTTTGGTAGATTTTCCCCTTAGAATTCAAATCATTAGATAGTTTCAAGTGCTAAATTTCGTGTTTATATATGAGTCAAAAGGTCAATTTTTGATTTAAAAAAATGATACAGAATGATCAATTATCAAAACCAAAAACACATAACACAAATAAAGGTTGACACACATCGTGTCTCAGAATTCCATGCCAAATAGGAAAGAAACTAGTTTTGGGTGATGGGATCCATGCCTATTGGCTTGTTCAAAGGAAAGATACAAGAGAATGGGCCTAATATATTAAACATGTTCCTATCTCAGGAATTTGGTAAAATCCATAGGATTACGATCATTGGTAAAGTCTTCTAGAGCTAATCATAGAATATTGCTTGAGTTGAGGTTTAGGCTTGAGGCTAGCAATGGTCCTAAAATGCACTAGGGGAGTGGAAACCAAGGAATGTGCCAAATAGAGTATGAAATTGGTCTTGCGTCATTATGGAGCATAATTTATGATGCTACATTTAGCCTTGAATTTAGTAGTCATATGAAACTTCATGCATATGCACGCTAAAGTATATAAAGAAAATGAAATTCATAATGGTGAAAAATTAGGGTTTCATCAAGGGATGTAGTATGATCAATAATGTTTTGCTTAATTACCATCACATTAGGGATAGATAGAAAATTGATAGATCTAAGCCTAATAGAGCTAGATTCTGATCTAATTCCACGCCTCCTAAATGGGGCTCTTCTTTCCCTTGAATTGAATTGAATTCAAATTAATTAAAGATTAGGATATAATGGTGGATTATTGAAGCAATTATGCATAAATAGTGAGTGTCAATCGTCAAATGGAGCCACAAAATTGGATTTGAGCACTAGATGAAGGTTTGGATCTGTTCCCAAAAAATCAACCTGAATTTTCAGTACCATGGTGGTGGACCCCTTGGTCCTCTGAAATTTTTTCCATCAAAAGGGGAACTTGTTTGTCTTTGTGAATATTGTTGATCCTCTAAAACGCAACTTTGTACCTGTTCCTACACACAGTGAAAAAGAGAAAATATTTGGGAATAGGGGTTTTCCTTGGGTCAAACCTCAGTTTTGGAATTAACCATGAAATAGAATTGGAATGTAAATGAAGTAGTGTAATGAAAAGCTTTCTTTTTGAGGTAAAGACTAAAGATGAATGTAACACTAATGATGTACCTTTAATGATTTTTTTTTGTCTTCACAGGGAATTAGGGTTTCATGTAGATAGTCTTCATAAAACATAGAACATGAATTTCATCTCTAATGCTTGAATCTTGACTTTACTTCTACTCCAATGATTTATAGATGACTAATTGCTTGCTCACTTGAATTTTCTAGAGTGTAATTGAGATCTTCAATTTGTTCATTAGGTTTAAAATGAGAGGGGTAGACCTTCTTTTATACTTGCTAGTAAAAAATTAATTAAATTTTTGACACAGGACAACACGGGATCTAGGTTCCCATTCAAACTGAGTGACTATTATGAGGCGCCAAAATGGGCCCTTTTTGAGAGGGCCATGGCGCTGATCCTGGACATCAAGGTCCCAAGATTAAGGGGGAGGAAAGCATAGACAATTGAAAAGTTGAGTTCGATGACTACTGTGAGTGGAATCAGAGATTCAATCAAGATTTAGAGGATGAACATGAAAGTGAGTCCTAAGTGAGGATAAAATTGTAGTGGCGAGTACAATTTAGGATACTACATTTAGCCCCCACTTCTACGAGAGTATGAGACTAAGCATACTCATAGTAAAGTACAAAGGTTTGCATTGAAAACTTTCATCAAGGCATCAAAGAGACAAGACACACTAAGCCCCCAAGGGTCTTTCGTGTCTTACTACTTCAATATCAAGATAAAAGGGAAATTAGAGAAAAGAGAGAGAATCATGACTGCTAGCCTGCTAAGGTTCACTTGAGTCGTGAAAAAAAGAAGAATACAAAATTACAAAGAAAAAGGCTTAGTTTGCAAAGTAACTTGAGTATTGAAATATGTTATGGTATGCCCATAAAGTGAAACATTGAGCAGAGTGTATGCCCCCACGTTAAAATGATTGCACATGCTTGATAGGTAGCGATTTATTTAAGGTAGCATGAATCCAAAGACAAGCACATTACCACAATGATATGCCCGCAAGAAAGGGAAAATCAAAGGATAATGGTCATAAAACATAAAGCACATAAGGGCTCCACTAACTTTGGGGTCAGTATGCTCTTATTAATGCGAAACATATATATATATGTCGCCAGACCAATAGTTTTTTAAATCAAAGTAAAATTAACTCGAATGAGTTAATAGAAAACTACCCTAACTGCATAATTGAAATTTAAATGGACTGCACTCGCTGGCAAAGAACTCCAACAGTGCTAGTCATGTCGTCTACTCCATCTTGGTGTGTCACTCGGGTTAGTGTTTTGGATGGACACCATCACTGCCTTTGCCGCACTCCACTCTTGATGCACCTTCGAAAATTCCTGAATTACAGTTACGTGTGGCAAACTGATGTGAATTACTCTCTGCTTCCAAAGCTCCTTCTTTCTCTTTACCATCTGCACTTTGTCCCTGTGTGATTCCAGGTGATCAAGACAAATTGTGAGCATTGATTCCACTTTGGAAATCTTGTAAAATCACCCACAGCCAAGGATTTTTCCACCTTGATTTGTTTAATTTGGCTGCTAAACTGGTTAATCATCTCTGCAGTATCTTCCAGAGTTTGGCCATCTTCTTAAAGCAATTGGACATCCACACAGTGGAGATCCTTCTGCATGGTCATCCTTAAGGGTGTTAATTCACCATGCAAACTGGGTGATTCACTATGACCCTGTTCAATAATCTGGTTACGCCGCTAAATGCTCTCTTTGCAAATTGTGAGATTTTGCTAAGATCAAGGGCACAATGAAAAGTATAAAAATAGAGACAAAATAATGACAAGAACAAATTGTATTCTCATCAATATGAAAATGATCAACTGGATTCACCAATACAATGAATATAGGCCTTCCTATATAGGCAAGGCCATATGGATGTACGAGCACACAATCATGACATGTGGCTCAATGAGAAACAAGGGTAGGTAAGAAATACTAGGGGTAGGTAGGAGAAATAATATAATATTCCACAATAGGTGGATGACCCACCGAATGTGGAGTGTAACAACAAAACAAGACCACAAAAGGTGGAATTTCTCCTACAAGCTCTATCCCTATGTGCACACTTCCCTAAGTGTCTCAAATCCAAACTACGAAGAGATGCATCATCCTAAGTTAAGTAAAGTGTAACAATATCCATAATGAATATTTATATACACCAACACCCCCACTTAAGTGAAACTTAGGGGAATGAAGACTCAAGTCAACAATGCAAGATGGGTCCTGGCTACTAGGCCATGATAGGTACCCATGTACAATATGCAAATGCAAGCAAAACCATGCAATGCAATCTCTCATAAACGGAGAAAAGGAGAAACCTAGTGGGAAAAAACTCCCTCCCAAAAGAGAGATGAAAGTACAAAAGACTCTCAAAGAAGAAGGACAAAACCTCAAAGAGGAAAAAGTCCCCCCCATAAGAGAGGAAGGAGAAGTCAGCTGACCCCCCTAATGACACATCCCGCACCCCCAAGAGAGCTCGCAACTGCTGGAACTTACTCTCAGTGAAAGGTTTGGTGAATATGTTTGCAACCTGCTCTGCTGTAGGACAATATTGCAAATCAATGACCTGCTCCTAAATCAACTCTCGGATATAGTGCATATGGATCTCGATGTGTTTGGTCTGCTGATGGTGGACCGGGTTCTTTGAGATAGCAATAGCACTCTGATTGTTGCAATGTAGAACTGTCGGTCATGGAGTGGTGAACCCAAACTCCATGAGAATATGCTGAAGCCAAATGGTCCCAGTTGTTGCGTTAACATCACCTTGATACTCAGCCTCAGTCGAAGAGAGAGAAATAGCATGTTGCTTCTTGCTCTGCCAACAAATGGGGCCTAAACCAAGGTGAAAACTGTAACCGAAAGTAGACTTACAATCATCAAGATCGCCAACCCAATCAGAGTCTATGTAACCAACCAAGCGAAGTCCTAAGCCTACTGCATAGTGAATCCCATAGTGATGTGTACCCTAGATGTAATGAAGGATGCGTTTGGCAGCTTTCCAATGAAGCTCATGTGGTTCCTACATGAAGCGAGAAACCATGCCAACTGCAAATGAAATATCAAGGCGTGTATGGGTCAAGTAGATGAGACTACCCACAAGTTGACGATACAAAGTGGCATCAACTGGTGGAGAAGAACACTGAGCCTCAAGCTTGACTCCTGAAAGAAAGGGAGTCGGTGCAGGCCTACAATCAGCCATATGAAAGCGTGCAAGTAGATCAAGAGCATACTTGGGCTGCGATAGTGTAATCCCAGAAGGTGACTGTGAAATCTCTCTCCCAAGAAAGTAGTGCAAAAGACCCAAGTCAATCATAGCAAATTTGTCATGCAAAGCAGATTTGACCTCGCTAATGATGGATGTCGTACTCCCTGTAATGATCAAATCATCAACATAGAGCACAAGGATCAAGTGAGAGTCATCTTGTCACAAAATATAGACATTCGGATCAGAATGACACCTGGTGAACCCTACTGAGAGAAGAAAGGAATCCATCTTGGCATACCAAGCCCTGGGGGCCTGCTTAAGGCCATAGAGAGATTTCCTTAGTTTGCAAACCAAGGAAGTATCCTGGATGAAACCCTGTGGCTGCTCCATATAAATCTCCTCATCAAGGTCACCATGAAGAAAAGTACTCTTCACATCCATCTAATGTACAACCCAACCATGAGCTGTAGCAATAGCAAGTGTCAAGTGAATGGAGTTCATCTTGGCTACAGGCGCAAAGGTCTCAGTATAGTCAACACCTCCTTTTTGGGAGAAACCTTTTGCAACAAGTTGAGCCTTGTACTTATCCACACTACCATCCGCTGCAAACTTGGTCCGATAGATCCACTTACATTGAACCATCTTTCTCCCCTTAGGGAGATGGACTAAATCCCATGTGTTGTTCCTCATCAAGGAACTATACTCTTCCTCCATAGCTTGGTCCCACTCAGGAACCCCTGATGCTTCTCTAAATGTCTGTGGATTAGAAGCAGTAGCAATGAATGCACGTGAAGATCTTGATGTTGTGATCGAGTTCTCCATGTATCTGAAGGATCCCCAACAAGAGAACCCACGGACTCAAGTATCTGTCGAGCCCAACAAGGTCTAGGTGGAGGTGGAGAACGAGGCTCTTCAACTACAAGTGGACCCTACGAAGGTGTAGCCCTGCAAGTCAGAGTTGAAGGAGTCTCATCATCTGAATCACTAGCATCACTATCCACAATGGAGTAAGGTGGAGGAGGTAGAGAGGCTAAGCTAGGAGAGCTTTCCTCAAAGTGAACACTCCTCACAATGAACACCTCATGTGTCTTAGGATCCATCAATTTATATGCCTTAACACCCTCAGGATATCCAACAAATATGCAAGGCTGACTCTGAGGTTCCAATGCCTTGCATTTTTGTGGAGGTATGCAAGCCCATGTTGGACACCCAAAGACTCTGAAATGTCTCACAATTAGTTTCCTACCAGCCCAAGCCTCAAAAGGAGTAATACCTTGCAAAGCTTTGTGAGGAACCCGATTCTGGATGTGTGTGGCGCAACTGATAGCCTCTGCCCAAAAGGCGGGATCAAGAGAATGCGCATGTATCATACAACTAGCCATTTCTTTGAGAGCTCTATTCTTGCATTCTGCAATTCCGTTTTGCTGTGGAGTGTATGCGACAAAATGCTGAAGATCAATCCCCTCAAATGTACAAAAATCCTCAAGTCTTTTGTTCACATATTCCCTTCCATTATCTGTACGAAGAATCTTCACCACTTTCCTAGATTGCTTCTCCACATGAGTCTTGAAGTCCTAAAATCTGTCAAATACTTCACTCTTATGAATAAGAAAGTAATCCCAAGTGAAGCGGGAGTAGTCATCAATGAAGGTGAGGACATAGCAGGTCTTACTAAATGAAGGTACTGGAAATGGACCTGCTACATCGCTGTGAACAAGTTGAAGAACTTCCAAAGCTCTCCAAGCTTTCCCTTTATCAAACTTTTCCTCGGGATGCTTGCCCATGGAACAACCTGAACATACACCCTCTAAAAAACTGATTCAAGGTAGACCTGTGACCATGTCTTTAGTGCTAAGCTACTGAAGATAGCGGTAGTTGAGGTGACCAAACCACTCATGCCATAGCTTACTTTTTGAATTTGAATGAGTAAGCAAGGCCCTAGAAGGTGAACATGGCACAAAGTGGGAGAATGAATAAAGCCTTGAGTTGTCATTGACTTGTCCCACTACTACCAAGGCATCATCATCAAGTTCCTTTACCACAACTAAATTTGGTGTAAACTCAACCTTTTTCCTATTCCCATAGTGAGTGATTTGGTAGATAGAGAGAAGGTTGGTAGACAAGTTAGGAACATAGAGAACATTCTCAAATGTTCCATCATCCATGTCAACTGAACCTTTGCCTTCAACCTCTCCTTGTGTATCATCACCTATGTAAATGTGAGGTACCTTAGATGGCTCCAATGAAGAAAACTCCTCCTTTGTAGAACCCATGTGATATAAGGCACCTGAGTCAAGTATCCACTGCTGTGAAAAACTTGTTGTAGCCACAAATGCTTGCCCTTTTCCCTTAGACTGTGAGGAAGAGGAAGGAGATGAATCCTTCTTTGTGTAGGTAGATGGCAAGTTGATGTTGTTTTTCTTAAGAAGATTAGTTAACTCATCAACTTTCTTTGTGTGGCATCGATGCTCATCATGACCATACTTCTTGCAATATGCACAAGTTGGCTTATCCTTCTTAGGTGGTGTCCCCTTCTTGGAAGAGGATGAAAAATCGCCTTGTGATGGAGAGAATGATTGTCCTTTTTCCTGTTGTGACTGTGACTTAGATTGCTTCTTCTTCTTGTTGGAATCTTTGCCTTGACTTCCTTGATTCCCTTAACTAGCCACCAAAGCCTTGGACTTTGAAGACTTGAGAAACCCCATGTTCAAAAACTTAGATTGTTCCAATATCAACATTTCTGTGAAAGCATCAAATGAATGCATAACATAGGAACTCCCGACTATCAAATGATGAGTTTGGAAGCTAGACACAAATGCTGCATATTCTGTTGCAAGCTTGTCCAACAAGTTGAATATCAACTGAGCATCCTTTTTGTCAATTCTACAATCCTTAAGCTTTGCTCTTAGCTCATTTGCCTTGGTGACATAATCTTGGATTGTATCAAAACTCTTGGGATCCAAGTTGGTGAGCTCATTGTCAATCTTATAACCTCTGATTTCATCAACTTGACCATACAATTTCTGAAACATATCCCAAGCATCTTTGATTGTAGGACACTTTTCAATATTAAAGATGAGGTCATCTAATACATACTTGCACAAAGTTCCAAGAGCCATGCAATTCTTTGTGAGCCATTCTAACTGAGCATTAGGATCAGCCTTAGGATCAGGTGGTGCTGCTATTGTTCCATCTATGTAATGCGTGAGACCTTTTTCCATTAATTTGCTGCATACTTTAATTTTCCATGATGCATAATTATGTGGAGTTAAAGGTGGAAATTTATGAGGACTCATTGCAACAAAAATGAAAGAGCACAAGGAAAGAGAGACACAATCACACAAGACACCCCCCCAAATTCACTCAATCAAAGAACCCCCCAAAAGTGATGATTTGACACTTTATACTTAGTGCATGTACAATGGGCCACTTGCAAAAAATGGCAAAGTGGACTTCGGATTTCAATTTTACAACTGCCTCAATAAGGCCAAAAGAGACTCAAACTAATAATGCAAGAGATCTAAACTAAGATCCAAGTAATTTACAAGTACCAAATAGGCCAAATAAGACCAATATCTGAAAGTACAATTTCTACTTAAAATCTCTGAAATCTGATCATAGATTATGCAAGTAGATAAAAAAACATACACTTTCAAAAAAAACAGCACCTGAAAAGGAGGTCGTATGAGCTCAAACGAGGCCTTTGAAGTTGCAGAATTAAGGATTGGACAGGTACAGTTGAGAAATCTGAAAATTCTGAAAACCCTGTGCACCAAAACTAGAAAATAACCACACCACTACGAAGAGCACAAAAAATTATCCCAAATAAAGAAAAATTGCACCCAAAAAGGAGCAAAATTAAGCAAGTTATGGGCCTCCAAAGTTGACCCAAAAATCCAAACTACTCAACAGAGAGGGGTCTAAAAATTTCCAAAGAAAATGTTGACTGGGCATTGACTATGTGCTACTGACTAGGCAGAAGGTATGGATCCCAAAAATAATTTTCAATTTTTTTTTTTTTTGAAAAAAATCCGAAAATTCCATACCATACTGCCCGAATTGGGTAGGAAATTTCCTCCACACCCAAAAATCAATTTTTGCCAAAATAGGTTGAATTTATACTCGATTTTTATGGAAATGGCTTCCCAGACGCAATGGTGAGGTCGAAAATGCTCCAAGATGCCTCAAAAAAGCGTAGTTCCTCAGATCCAAAAATAGAAGCCTTCCACGATGTCTCCAAAAACCAATCAATGAAGCCCCAATGGCTCTGATACCATGTGAGATTTGCCAAAATAAAGGGCACAATGAAAAGTATAAAAATAGAGACAAAAGAATAACAAGAACAAACTGTACTCTCATCAATATAAAAATGATCAACTGGATTCACCAATACAATGAATATAGGCCTTCTTATATAGGCAAGGCCATATGGATGTAAGATCACACAATCATGACATGTGGCTCAATGAGAAACAAGGGTAGGTAAGAAATACTAGGGGTAGGTAGAAGAAATAATATAATATTCCACAAGAGGTGGATGACCCACCGAATGTGGAGTGTAACAACAAAACAAGACCACAAAAGGTGAAATTTCTCCTACAAGCTCTATCCCTATGTGCACACTTCCCTAAGTGTCACAAATCCAAACTACGAAGAGATGCATTATCCTAAGTTAACTTAAGTAAAGTGTAATAATATCCATAATGAATATTTATTTACACCAACACAAATAAACATTACGTCTTCATTTAACCCTGGCACTTGCCTTTTAGCAAGAAAATTCATCAGGCCATAACGCTGAATGTCGCACATCTATTTTGAAATCATTGCCCATTTAGCCTTCTCTTTCTGGCACCAGATTAAATAAGAATCCAATTCTTTGGTGACTGCATTAACATCTTTAAAAATTTGGACTAAATCCGTTATGTAATTGGTCCCTTGATGCATGATTGAGGTGAGCCATTCTGAGAAGGCCTCAGCGATCATCCTGTTTCGCTGAACTTCATCAAAGAATTTCAGATTACCAGGTGATTTCGAGGTAAATGGCCTTGAAATTTGGGACAATGGTAATGGGTTGTTTTGTAGTGCATGAATATACTGAGCCATTTGCATTAAATTCTGCTTTAACTCAGCCTTGTCTCTTTCATCCTTCCAAGTACAAGAGATAATTTGTTTGGTTGAAGTCTCCAAGTGTTTCACATCCACGACTCTGGTTCCAACTCCCAAATCAACTCATTCAATAGCATAGTCTTCTTCTGAAACAGTAACAACATCTTTGTCGCCTGCGGGTTTAGCAATGTTTGTCATCCAATGCTTTGTATTTTCATTGAAACCAATCATAGCCTCCATTTTTAGTTGTTTGGGCTTCGTGGACTTTCCTAGACATTTACTCACAACATCCTCCATTGATACCGAAATAGGGACCACATTCCTTTTCCTGGTAATTGATTCACTCAACCACTTTGGTGCCAGAGTTAGTTCCTTAGATGGCATGGGTGGAGATCCTGCTGAGGGTGGTAGTGTGGCACTATCTACATGAGACCGGATATCAAGCGTCCCTGAATCTTGGAAGGTAGTATCTACGCCAGTTGAAACCTTGTCTGTATCAGAAACAAGGGATGCCATATTGCATAGTGTTTCCTCTGCATCCAAATCAAGAATGAGACGAGGAACCGACAGCTCAAAACTCTTCTTAGACTTTGACCTGGTAACCTGACCCCCAATAGAAAGTTCAGCCTCAGTGTCAATTTTCTCTTCTTTAATCTTTGCCTGCCTTTTTCCTGCAACAAAAATGGGAGTGTTAGTTAAAATAGAAGTTTTTCTTGCGGTATTCCTCTTCCCACTTTTTCTTCTTGAATTGGTTGCTCGTGTTGGATGAAATCGACAACTCCTAAGCCAATTTTCTGTCCTGCGAATTATGTTGAAGGTGCGTGTTTGAATACTATCCTGCATCTTTTTTCTCCAATCCACCTCTAGAAGAGGTTCCTTATGTATCCTCTTCATAAACTCAGAATCAAGTATATCTTCATCATCAGTGGTGACACCTAAAGTATCCAATGGCAATTTCATGTCATGAATTTGTTTAAAAGTTAACCTATACCAACTGCTTTTCCTTACTTCAAATTCATCTTGGCAACCCTCCCAATAATCCTCCAACTGAGGAACATGCTGATCAGGCACCATCTTCTTCACATATTGAGCAATGAAACTTTTACTATCAAAATTATCTCTTTTCACAAAGGTCTTCAAATAAAACCTTTTAAATTCTAGCTCAAGATTCAGCGCATTAGAGAGAGACCTGCAGCTATAATGGCCTAAATCAATGGGGAAAATCCCACTTGTGTTGGAGTCCTCACCATAATCCTTTGCGACATAGGCAAGATGCCTGGAAATTTTGATCAAAATACAAGAGTTTGAAACATACCTGGGTAGCCTAAAGGGTTCACCTTTAAATCCTCCAACCCTTAGGTAAGTGAAGTGACTAAACTGTGTAAAGAAACTACCATAGATGTTAACAAGTTCAACATCTTCTGCGGACATCCTTCTATGTCAGTTACCTTGCAAATCAAAGGTCAACCTCCCAGCGAAAATATCATTCCAATGGAGATAATAATAAACATGCCCTTTTAAAGTCAAATTAGGATGATACTCATAAATTCTTATGCCTTGAACCCATTTTGCATGGGACAATCCAGACCATTCTCTCACACAGGCAAGCATATATAATAGGTAGGAAGACATATAAAAGTTAGGCATTCCAAGATAATTACTCAAACCTTCGTGTAACCTTTCCACGATAATAGTTCCCCAGCCGATGAACTGATTTTTATCCAGAGTGACCTGGATGAAGAAATACATCCAGTGCTCCCAAAAGAAAGAGTGGGAATTACCCTTTACTCTGCTTAACAATATTACCAAGTCTTGGATTGCAAGAATTAAATGCTTGCGGGTTAGAGGTCTTGGCAGCCTTGAGTCTCCTTTTTGGAATCTTAGAAGCCAATTCTGTGCAATAACAGTTCTATAATACTGCTTTTTCTCAGAGAAAATTCCATAGGATTTTCCAACCGTCCAATCTTCATAGGGTTCCCGATGTGGGATACCCATGGCTGACATTACTGTCTGTCTATCAATGGATAACAAAACCTCACCATTGTTTTTCCTTATGCATCTATTACCCTTGTCATAATGATTCATACATTCTAAAACTAATTCAGGGCAAGGAGCAGCTGTGGGAAATGCAGCTACTTCTAATAATCTGCTCTGTGCAATATCTCTCATCATAGGATCTATGGCTAGGTTCCTTATTCTTTCTAGAAAAACATCTAAATCCAGTTGAACTAATGTTGCGTCACCTAATTCCGGTAAAGAGCTTACAAGGGAAGATGAGTTCACTAATTTGGGCAAAGTAGGCCTCATGCTTAACTCATGACTTTTCCCAATTACCCCAGGCAAAGAAGGAAAGGGAAAACATAAACAAACAACTAACAAAATACCCAGATCTTTTAAAGCAAACTGCAACAATTGAGAAAGTTGTTGAACATACCTTCCTCTGACATCTGCAAATCCCTATCACAGTCTATTTCTCCCACTACAAAAACTTCTTCTCAAAACTTTCCAAAGAAAATGATAATCTCAATGTGACAACTACTTAGTTTTAAAGCTGAGAAAATCTTACCCATCATTACCAAAAACTATCTTCATTAATCTTCGTTCGTGTGACCTTACTTTGAAATAATTGCGCTAGAGCATGCTTTAAATGCTATGTCACTTCACTTCTGACACTACGGATCTTCACAGATGCTATAAATGACAGATTTCAAATCATTGAAGAAGGAATATTCCTCCCCTCTGCGACCGTTTATCATATCCTAAAAGTTCGCGTTGTCACCTCATGGCAAGTCACATGTCTTCCAAGAAGCCTATACATCAAACTTTGAACTTTGTGAAACAATCGTGACACAGCATTAACATGACAAATTTTGAACCTTGAACCTTGAACCAAAAAGGTTCAAGTTCAAGGTTCAAAGAATGCAAAATGTCGACAAGGACTAGTAAAGACTTAAAACTACGCGGAAGAACAAGACATTCAAAACAATGCCCATTGAACTTTGAACCTTGAACCAAAAGGTTCAAGTTCAACGTAATGAAACTTAAACAACATAACAATGGCCGAGTTACATGAGGAAGGCTAAGGAAATGACTTGACCAACGGATTAGATAGGCATTACTTCAAACAAGGACACATATGGAATGAAAATTTCTCTATGGGCACAACAGTGGCTCTGCATGGGGACTGGAACTATAAAGTACCAAGCAATGAATCTCAAAATCTCTAGTTTCGCAAAACAATTTACTCCAAGGTTCTACTCACAACAAAAACCGACACACCTAGACTAACACAACAAAAATGTATGTACAAACTGACAGGGGATGCTTGTTTACAATTGATACAATTTTAAGTCCTGCCCATTATAAGATAGAGGTAGTTCAAACCCATCCTGGTAAGCAAGTTTAAAAGAATTAGATCCCTTTACCTCATGAATCACATAAGGCCCCTTCCACAACGACTCAAATTTGCCATGAGTGCCTTTCGGCTCTCTCCTTTTATCCCATAATAACACCAGGTCCCCTTTCATGAACTTTATGGGCGTTGCTTTGTGATCAAAAATCTTTTTAACCCTCATCTGATGTTCTGTAATCTTGTCAACCAGCTTTTCCCTTTCTTCTTCAATCTTGGTCAAGTACATAATTCATTTTTCAAGAGAGCTCTGAAAAAATGCATCTTCTATCACTGTTTGTAGTTTAGAAGCTGCTAATTCTAGAGGAAGAGAGAGTTTTGCGCCAATACCATATACAAGTTCAAATGGTGACATTCCTATGGCCTGTTTTGGTGAAGTTTGATCTGCCCATAGTGCTTCATGCAACTTCTTATGCGAATCCCTGAAATTCTCATTGACCAACTTTCTCATGATGTTGATCAAATTCTTGTTACTTGATTCTACCTGACCATTACCCTACGGATAATAATCAGAGGCATGTGACAAAGAAATTCCATGATCAGAGCAAAATAAGCTTAACTCAGATGAAGAGAAATTTGATGCATTATCTGTGACTACTTTATGAGGGACTCCAAAGCTGACAAGAATATTATCCTTAAGGAACATACACACAATCTCTAAAGTGTTTTTTTTTTACAGGGATAGCTTCCACCCACTTAGTGAAATAATCCATTGTTGTTAATATGTGAGTGTGCCCCGCACTGGAAATGGGGTTCAAAGGACCAATGAAATCTAATCCCCATTGTTTAAATGGTTCTTTAATTACCACAGGTCTCAAATGCAAGGCGACTAACTGGGGTTTACCTGTAAACAACTTGCACTTCTCACACCTCGCCACCCAGGCATATGCATCCTTGAACATTCCTGGAAAGTAGTAACAATTTCTCAAGATTTTATATGTAGTAATCGTCGAAGAGAATTGATCCCCGCATGCTTCATTATGAAAAGTTTTCAATAGAGCTTCTTGGTGCGGTTTATCCTCACATCGGAGGAAAGTGCCATCTAAGCCTTTCTTGTACAATATGTTATTAGAAATGACATACTTTGCAGCTTTCAACCTTAAATTTCTTTTTTCCCTAAGAGAAAGATGATCTGGGTAGTCTCTATACGTAAGATAATACGCCACATTGGTGAACCAAGAATCCTGATGATCGACAAACAGGGTTAAAGGTAAAGTGTCCTCTTCTTTAAACTCATTCTCCGCTATCAATCTACAAAGGCCTTGTCCTCTAACCAGTTTAGTGGGCTTGATATCCAAATTGAATTCTTGAATCTTGGAGACCCAAGATGCTCTATTGTTGATGCCAACATCCTGTTGAGTTAAAACAACTTTTACTGTAGAATTGGGAACAAAAACAATCGCATGTGAATGAAGTATGTAATACTTGAATTGCTTCACAACTTTTACCACTGTATAGGCCTGCTTCTCTATCTATGAGTATTTTAACTCATGCTTCTTCAGGGGAATACTCATGAAAGAATTTGGCACCTCTTCATTATCCTCACACTTTTGTACCAAAATCCCAGACATGGTATGCTCAGATGCATAACAATAAATAATAAAGTCCTTATTAAAGTCTGGATTTACTAGGGTAGGCGCATGCACGATTGCCCTATTAATCTCTTCAAAAGCCTTTCTGCTAGCTTCATTCCACTTAAAGGCCACCTCTTCACTCATCATATTCACAATGTATTTAGTATTTTTAGCAAAATCAGGAATAAAACGCCTTAGGAAGTTCACCTGTCCAAAGAAAGACCTTACTCCATTTCTATTTGAGGGGAGATGAAGCTGCTGTATTGCTTTTACCCTCTGTGGATCAACCTTTACTCCCTCCTGTGAAGCGATATGTCCCAGAAGTTTTCCTTTCATGACACCAAAAATAGACTTTTTAGGGTTTAATGATACCCCATGCTCTCTACATCTCACTAGAACTTTTCTCAAATCCCGCACATGATTCTTCCTTCTATGCATCTGGGCTAGAGTATCCAGCTCAGAGGTAATGTTACTTTGCTCTTCTTGTGCCCAGTTTAAATATGGTTGCAAAATAGGCAAAAACCCTTCAAGAGGCAATGCCATTTATGAAGAACAAAGCATAACTGTAATGACGACCTTGTTTTAGAATCAATTGTTCTTATCTCTCCCCAGCAGAGTCGCCAAAAATCTGTTGGTAAACAGATTTGTCTCTCCTTATTTGTTTAATCTTTATGCATTATTGGTCGAGAAAAGAAAGACAAATTTTCTACCAAATAGTTGGAAAATCATTATATTGATTAACCTCAGAATTAAGGTACAACTCCCTCTAATAAATATTCAATCAGCTCCAAATTACACACAATTAATAGAATGCTTTTCACCAGAAAGCACTAAAAGGTAATTGCATCCACCAGTCAATACAAAATGAATGCAAGCATTGATTCATATATAACTCTTTACATAAAGCCGACAGACTTCACATGTACACTAAAACAAAATGAAAACCTCTTAAAGATGAAATTCGCCAATAGTTTTTTGCATATATAAAAAGTATAACAACCCCTTCTTTGAAACAGATTTTCATAGAAACCAAACTTCAAATATCAAACACACAGATTTGAAATCAAAGATAACTGCTAACAAGATTTTCATTCATTGATGATCATCCACTTTCTACATACACAAAGTGTTTAGCCAATTTTAAAGATAGTCTTTTCGAAAACTTAGTGAACTCCAATAAAGTCAATGCGAAACATATATATAGGTCGCCATACCAATAGTTTTTTAAACCAAAGTAAAATTAACTCGAATGAGTTAATAGAAAACTAACCTAATTGCATAACTGAAATTTAAATGGACTAGACTCACTGGCAAACAACTACCAATAGTGCTAGTCACGCCATCTGCTCCATCTTGGTGTGATCGCTCGGGTTGGTGTTTTGGACGGACACCATCACCGCCTTTGCCGCACTCCACTCTCGATGCACCTTCGAAAATTCTTCAATTACAGTTACGTGTGGCAAACTGATGTTAATTAATATCTACTTCTAGAGCTCCTTCTTTCTCTTTATCATCTGCACTTTGTCCCTGTGTGAGTCCAGGTGATCAAGAAAAACTGTGAGCATTGATTCCACTTTGGAAATCCTCGTAAAATCACCCACGACCAAGGATTTTTCCACTTTGATTTGTTTAATGTGGCTGCTAAACTGGTTAATCATCTCTACAGTATCTTCTAGAGTTTGGCCATCTTCTTTAAGCAATTGGACATCTACACAGCGAAGATCCTTTTGCATGGTCATTCTTAAGGCTGTTAATTCACCATGTAAACTGGCTGCTTCACTATGGCCCTATTCAATAATTTGATTACGCCACTCAATGCTCTCTTTGTAAATAAACATTACATCTTCATTTAACCCTGGCACTTGCTTTTTAGCAAGAAAATTCATCAGGCCATAATACTGAATGTTGCACATCTATTTTGAAATACTACCCATTGAGCCTTCTCTTTCTACCACGAGATTAAATCAGAATCCAATTCTTTGGCGAATGCATTAGCATCTTAAAAAAATTGGACTAAATCCATTATGTAATTGGTCCCTTGATGCATGATCGAGGTGAGCCATTCTGAGAAGACCTCAGCGATCATCCTGTTTCGTTGAACTTCATCAAAGAATTTCTGATTACCAAGTGATTTTGGGGTAAATGGCCTTGAACTTTGGGACAACGGTAATGGGTTGTTCTGCAGTGCATGAATATACTGAGCCATTTGCATTAAATCCTGTTTAACTTAGCCTTGTCTCTTTCGTCCTTCCAAGTACGAGAGATAATTCGTTTAGTTGAAGTCTCGAGGTGTTTCACATCCATGACTTTGGTTTTGACTCCTAAATCAACTCATTCAATAGCATAGTCTACTTCTAAAATAGTAACAACATCTTTGTCAGCCACGGGTTTAGCAATGTCTGTCGTGCAATGCTTTGTATTTTCATCGAAACTAATCATAGCCTCCATTTTTATCTTTTTGGGCTTCGTGGACTTTCCCAGACATTTACTCACAACATCCTCCATTGATACCGAAATAGGGACCATGTTCCTTTTCCTGGTAATTGATTCACTCAACCACTTGGGTGCCAGAGTTAGTTCCTTAGATGGTATGGGTGGAGATCCTGCTGATGGTGGCGGTGTGGCACTGTCTACGTGAGATCGGATATCAAGCGTCCCTGAATCCTGGAAGATAGTATCTACGCCAGTTGAAACCTTGTCTGTATCAGAAAGAAGGGGACGCCATATTGCACAGTGTTTCCTCTCTATCCAAATCAAGAATGAGATGAGGAGATGGTAACTGAAAACTCTTCTTAGACTTTGACCTAGTAACCCGACCCCCAATAGAAAGTTCAGCCTTAGTGTCAATTTTCTCTTCTTTAATCTTCACCTGCCTTTTTCCCACAATAGAAACGAGAGTGTTAGTTAAAATAGATGTTTTGCTTGCGGTATTCCTCTTCCCACTTTTGCTTCTTGAATTGGTTGCTCGTGTCAGATGAAATCGGCAACTCCTAAGACAATTTTTTGTCCTGGGAATTACGTTGAAGGTGCATGTCTGAATACTATCCTCCATCTTTTTGCTCCAATCCACCTCTCAAAGAGTTTCCTTATGTATCCACTTCATAAACTCAGAGTCAAGTATATCTTCATCATCAATGGTGACACCTGAAGTATCCAATGGAAATTTCATGTCATGAATTTGTTTCAAGGTTAACCTGGACCAATTGCTTTTCCTTACTTCAAATTCATCCCTGCAACCCTCCCAATAATCCTACAACCAAGGAACATGCTGATCAGGCACCATCTTCTTCACATATTGAGCAATGAAACTTTTACTATCAAAATTATCTCTTTTCACAAAGGTCTTCAAATAAAACCTTTTAAATTCTAGCACAAGATTTAGCGCATCAGAGATAGACCTGCAGTTGTAATGGCCTAAATTAATGGGGAAAATCCCACTTGTGTCAGAGTCCTCACCATAATCCTTTGCGACACAGGCAAGCTGCCTGGAAATTTTGATCAAAATACAGGAGTCTGAAACATATCTGGGTAGCCTAAAGGGTCACCTTTAAATCCTCCAACCCTTAGGTAAGTGAAGTGACTAAACTGTGTAAAGAAACTACCATAGATGTTAACAAGTTCAATAGCTTCTGTGGACATCCTTCTATGTAAGTTATCTTGCAAATCAAAGGTCAACCTCCCAGCGAAAATATCATTCCAACGAAGATAATCATCAACATGCCCTTTTAAAGTCAAATTAGGATGATACTCATAAATTCTTATGCCTTGAACCCATTTTGCATGGGACAATCCAGACCATTCTCTCACACAGACAAGCATATATGACACCTGTAGGAAGACATATAAAAGTTAGGCATTGCAAGATAATTACTCAAACCTTCATGTAACCTTTCCACGATAACAGTTCCCTAGTCGATGAATCGATTTTTATCCAGAGTGACCTGGATGAAGAAATACATGCAGTCCTCCCAAAAGAAAGAGTGGGAATTACCCTTTACTTTGCTTAACAATATAACCAAGTCTTGGAGTGCGGGAATTAAATGCTCGTGGGTTAGAGGTCTCGGCAGCCTTTAGCCTCCTTTTTGGAATCTTAGAAGCCAATTTCGTGCAATAATAGTTCTATAATACTGCTTTTTCTCAGAGAAAATTCCATAGGATTTCCCAACCGTCCAATCTTCATAGGGTTCCCGGTGTGGGATACCCATGGCTACCATTACTATCTGTCTATCAATGGATAACAAAATCCCACCATTGTTTTTCCTTATGCATCTATTACCTTTTTCATAATGATTCATACATTCTAAAACTAATTCAGGGCAAGGAGCAGCTGTGGGAAATGCGGCTGCTTCTAATAATCTGCTCTGTGCAATATCTCTCATTATAGGATCTGTGGCTGGGTTCCTTACTCTTTCTAGAAAAACATCTAAATCTACTTGAACTAATGCTGTGTCACCTAATTCCGGTAAAGAGATTACAAGGGAAGATGAGTTCACTAATTTAGGAAAAGTAGGCCTCATGCTTAGCTCGTTATTTTTCCCAATTATCGCAGGCAAAGAAGGAAAGGGAAAATGGAAAGAAACAGGTAACAAAATACCCAGATCTTTTAAAGCAAACTGCAACAATTGAGAAAGTTGTTGAACATACCTTCCTCTGACATCTGTAAATCCCTATCGTAGTCTATTTCTCTTGCTCCAAAAACTTCTTCTCAAAACTTTCCAAAGAAAATGATAATCTCGATGTGACAACTACTTAGTTTTAAAGCCGAGAAAATCTTACCCATCATTACACAAAACTGTCTTCATTACTCTTTGTTCGTGTGACCTTACTTTGAAATAATTGCGTTGGAGCATGCTTTAAATGCTAAGTCACTTCACTTCTGACACTACGGATCTTCACACATACTTTCTATAAATGATAGATTTCAAATCATTGAAGAAGGAATATTCCTCCCCTCTGCGGCTGTTTATCATATCCTAAAAGTCTGCGCCGTCACCTCGTGGCAAGTTACATGTCTTCCAAGAAGCCTATACATCAAACTCTAAACTTTGCAAAACAATCGTGACACAACATTAACATGACAAATCTTGAACCTTCAAGTTCAAGGTTCAAAGAATGCAAAATGCTGACACGGACTAGTAAAGACTTAAAACTCCGTGGAAGAACAAGACATTCAAAACAATGCCCGTTGAACTTTGAACCTTGAACGAAAAGGTTCAAGTTCAATGTAATGAAACTTAAACAACATAACAATGGCCGAGTTACATGAGGAAGGTTAAGGAAATGACTTGACCAATGGATTAGACGGGCATTACTTCAAACAAGGACACATATGGAATGGAAATTTCTCTATGGGCCCAACAATATGTAAGAAGGAATTGACTAATTATTAATCCTTGTTTGAGTTAAATTCTCACGATTGATCTTAGTTTCAAGATGTTGCCTTGATTTTTAGACATCCAATTTTTGAACTTTTTCATTGAAGCTAATTTCGAACAAATCTTTAATGTGTACTTCTAAGAGTTTTCCAGATGTGTAGCTATGTGAATACGATTTGGCCCAAGTCTTCATTTTCTAGTCCTATCATGAAGTGATGCACATGTGTCCTATTTTGGATACTATCAATTTCATTATGAACATGTGAGATCAGAGGTTGTTCGTGATTTCAAGTTCAGTCTTATCAATTAATTCATAATTTATGCCTTGTGCCCCTACTTCACGCTGGCCTTTTTGTGTGGGCTGAAATGCAAAAGCAGTTAAATCTTGAGAACCATAAAGAATTGAGGGAAATCATCTAATGAGCATGCTATTGGTAACATATTGAGCAATGTGACAAAGTTTTGTTAAAACCAACTTCATTGTTTGTGAGATTTTATACTTCAATTTTTTGTCAACCTCCTCCAAAAAAAAATTTAAATCTTGCACTCGGAACCTTGTCATGATGAAATCTTCTTAAATTATGCTCACCTAGCATCCTTTAATGTCTGGTTCAAATTATGGAGTAAAATACCATCTCAGTCATAGATAAGTGCATTCTTCTGAACCATGCTACCAGGTTTCAAATGAAAAAATACTAAATTATTTATCAAAATAATTTTAATATTTCCAATTAATTTAATATATTTCCCATATTAATAACTTGAAAGCGAAATATTTAAAAATACCTTATTGTCAAAATTAATGTTTAATCCCTCATCCCAAGTTAATGATTAATCTCTCCTTCGAGTTTACACAATAGTATTGCTTAACCTTCCAACTAAATTAATGGTTAATCCTTTCTCTCATTTTATTATCAAAGGAATTAACCTCTTAACTAGTCAATCTCCCATCCTCCATTGCGCATTTTCAAAACCCTATTAAACTCTTTATTCATAACTGTCAGATAAAAGGCAATTGGCAGGTGTAAAGCCAAATTCTACATACTTTACCAGCCATACCATGCAAAGGCTTTGACACAGGTTATGGACAACCATCAGAGAATTTTTGAGGATTACTTTCATCAGACATTATAGTTGGAAATACTCTAGTCAACATACATGCAAACAAGTAATGAAGAGAGATTTTGGCAAGATTTGATTAGATATCATTCAACCTGTCAACTGTTTCAGCTACAGATTTCACACAGATTGTGGGTGATTTAGAAAGTATTATTTTATTATCTTCTCTCTGTCTACTGTATGTGCCATGTTTCAGCTACAGATTTCACACAGATTGTGGGTGATTTAGAAAGTATTATTTTATTATCTTCTCTCTGTCTACTGTATGTGCCAAGTTCTATATAATGCATAACTCTATGTTTTGTACTTACTCTCTTTTGAAAGAGTCCAGCTCCGCAAAGTTGTTAGAACTAGGTAGTCAAGTCATTTTGCAGTTGTGAGTTTGTAAGATGTTATGAAGAATATTGTCATGTTTGAACATAGAGCAGCAACTCAAACTAAAGATGCAATGTTTGTGATGCTTAATATTTAATATAAAAATGTTTGTTTTGTTTTTCATCTCCTCCTTAGTTCTTCATAAATGTAATCTCATAGCCTGCCATGAACGCAAAATATATGTATAGCAAGCCATGTGTTTGATTAAATATCTTGAAGAACTATGGTCACACGAGATTCCATGATTGCAGCATTAGCACATAACGGATTTGTCAAGAACGTTTTAGAGTTCGTGCTCATGGCGACTATTTTGAGGACATCTGAATGCTTTTAAAGTTGTGGTAATTGTGTAGACGTGTTTTGTTCGTGCCTGTAGATCATATAAGAATGCAAAATGCTGAAGAATTGGCAGGGCAAGTGAGTTTGTAGAAGAACCTCCAATAGATGTCATCTCACGGTTTGTAACGATTGTAGGGGTTGCATACAATGGATTTGTTGAAAATGCTTTAGTAACTCCAAGATAATGTGATATGTGCATACTTGGACAAGGCAAACAAAATGTTTTACAAGGTATGTGATAGGTCAACATTGGGTACAACCCAAAATAAATTATGTTCAGCTTGGTCTAAATGTCAATCTAGGGATTGTAAGCTTATGAAAGGTGTTGTAGCTATCTACGCAAGAGATGTAGAATAATATAGAAGTTTGCGTGGTCACCAAAATCTATCTATCTATTGCAACTCATATTATGGTACTTATACATATGCAGCTTAACAACTACGCACAAAAATGGGGTGTTTGTTTTGGCCTGTGGCCAACAAACCAATAAGACAATGACTCACACAAAACCGTATGTGCTGATCACACAATAGCACAACTTCAGTTACAATTGCGGATAAAAATAGAAGATGATAGATTTTGGTTTCCTCCATATAGCAAATCATTTACCACAAATTTGTTCAACATCATAGTGCTGAGGTGGCGATTAAAAGAGAGTCATGCAGTCACAAGATGTTTTACTATAACAACAAACAAAAATAGACTACATATAGCAATATCCATTCACGGGTTCTCATGCCGATTCAAACCTGGTACACAGTCAGCAGGTAACCAATGCCACTGTGGAAGCTGACATATTTTGAAAGATTAAGTTGCTGGTCAAAAGGTAAAATATAAAAGTTCCTGGCCAGAAAGTGATATGAAGGTGCGTTGAAGGTGACAGGAAGATTTGCAAGATATATTTTCCAAGGCATAAAATAACAATGTTCATTAATAAAGACAATCAATAATTAATTTTCACATTTTAATCTCGAAACTATATTAAATATGACTTATATATATTAAATCACATGCAACATAAAATGATTAAATGATATAAAAATAGAACAGAAATGAAAGGTGAGAATGATTATGAAGGTGCATGAAACAGGATGAAATATGGCATAAAACGGGACGCAAATGGCTCTCATCAGTATGGATGTAATTGTGAAAGCGCAGAACAATGCTCCTCAAGGAGATGTCGCCTAATGCAAAGAGATGATTACTGTGATACATGAACTTGGTGAACATGTCTAAAAGGTTTTAAAACTATCAAGCAAATGCAAGTTGCAAAGTGTAAATCTAAGTCACGATAATGGAAACTTTGTGACGGTATGTGCATCCATCAAAGAATAAATAGAAGAATTTTGTCAGATGATATATTTTTCAGTTTCCCTTTTAGACATGCATGCAATTTGTGGGATCATAACAAAGCATGCCAATGGTTTGACAAAATTGTGGGAAACATGGGAGCATATATAAAATAGAGCAAACACAAAACATGGCAGAATACAAGATAGACAATTTTTTTTTTATTCATTCAATCCATATTTTTCATTCAATCTGATTTGATTACATGTGCCTCTTTTACAGAGGACTTAGAAGTTTCGAGATTTCATCACATGTAAAATGTGTTGGAGGTAGTTGGAAGAAACTTCCAAAATTCTACATATTAAAACATAAAATATTGATTTCCAAACTACCCACAAAGTGTGTGAAACAAGACTTGTGTTTAATGTTCATATATTTTTCTGCATACAAAGGATATATGTGGGGGTAGGTGAGATTGTCTTCCAACATGAATCCCTCAAATTAAGAAATGTCATCTCATGGTATGAATGAGAGTTTTGGAATGCGGTATCGGCATCCATCATGTTACCTTTGGTCTTCTATTGTAATACCAATGACATGGTTGCACATATGCACAAAATGGATTTATTGAAAATAATATAGTCAAATTTTATGTTTTTATTTTTCTCAAAATGCGAAGGTAGTTGCTAGGTGGTTACTAGTTAGTAAACAGGGGAAATCCTATACATGCAAGGTTATTTGCAATGTAAAGGGAGGGAAATTTTGCAAGGGGAAACTTTGGAGAAAATTTCGGAGATATTTTGAATTTTTTTTATGTTCACACTATGTACAAGAAGGATTTTGGAATTATATAATTTCAAAAGATAATGAAGACTGTAGTTTAGTTTGTGTGTTCTAGTTGTGTTCCTATGTTATCACTTCCAATTTGTCGTATGTTAAATTGGTAACCTTCTTATTCATTTGTGTAAAATATTGATGATTCATGTGATTGATGTAATGAAAAATAATCAAGCTTTGGTATCTTGGTTTGGATGTGTTAGGGTTACCCATCTCTTCATATGTTGAGATCTTTCACCCTTCTTTCATCATCATTGCATGCCAAAAATTTATGTTGTGCTAAAACCCCCTTTGTAATCAACCTCATGCATGATGGTGTTATTCCATTCTATGGTTGTATGCAATAGAGTATTCATGTTGGGTGTTTGTTTTTGGATCATTGGTCATAGGGAGAAACTTTGGTTGTCATGACTATGATTTTATGTGCTTTTGTTGGGTGCTTGGTTTTTGTTCCTTGGCATTGGAAGGATCTATTTCATTAGCCCCAAATGCATGTAGGCTATGGAGTTGATCATTGGATGATCTAGAAGATTTTGGAATAGCTTAGGTCCTATATATTCTTGTACATGGTGGTGATTGTGGAGTTGGTGTACTAGTGGGAATAGAGTTTCTAGACGTCTTCTTCCTTTTTGGTTGGTTGTACTTGGCATGTCTCAATTTCATGATAGTTGGATATGAGGGTTTTGGATTTTTTTAATTTGAAATAAATTATGGTTTTTATCTATATTATTCTATTATTCTAGTTTAAATATTTTGGTGTTTTTAGACTTGTGGGTCTTCTAGATATGATAAATTTGTATGGATTTACATGTGTGTTAGTGAAATGATGGTTTTTTAGGTTTGGCATGGTTAATCAAAACTTGCAGTTTTATAGATTTGCAGATAAACCATTTTTTATATTATGATTCATCTTGTAGTATTTATGGATGTAAGATAGTTGAATTTTCATATATATGTTTTTTTCTTGGTGTGAAGACTTTTATTGCCTTTTAAATGAGGAAAAGTTGGTTCATGATTAGCCACTGGTTATTTGTGGGTTGTGAAGTTGGTATGTTTCATATTTTATAAGCTTCTACAAAACCTATTTCTTTTGAAGGTTTTGCAATTTTCCTATTTTCTAAAAGATATGGGTTTATGTAGTGTTACATCCATTTTCCACATATCCTAATTGTAAATTTTTTACATCAACGAATATGACTTAATCAATCCAAAACATGTATATTTCTTAAGTGTTTCTAGGTCTATGAATGTGTGCATAGGTAAACTTATTTTCTGGAAGCCTTTGATTCATGGGTTAGTTGTGTTATGTCCCACTTTCATAATTTGTCATTTGAAATCATCTCAAAAGTAATGTTATGATTAGTTATGTTTATTAAGAATTAAATAATTTTTAATATATTATAAATCATTTAATTTTTATCTTATAATTTTTATATGTATTTAGTTTATTTTATTATTTACTCCAAAATATATATACATTACTTCTATTATTTGAGTTGAAAATAAGCACCATGTCAATCTAGAATTTACTCAGACACTACCATGTTGTATTATTTGACTTAGTGTCATCCCCACTCCTTACACACAACTCCCATGGGTTGTGACCCCTACAAGTTGGTGATGTAGTCACCATGGTGGTTTTAGCACCCACAAGTGGGGGTTGTAGACCATGGGGGTTGTCGTGCCCGAAAGGGGGAGTTGTCGCCCTCCCTTCCTGCACAACAAAGTCACGGTGGGAGGGTCCTCAAAGAGAACAGTCTGGATCATGCAACAAGAGTTAGATAGCAGAAACAACTCAATGTGATGGAGGCTATGTAGAAACAAACTATATTATATCATGAAAATCAGTTACAAACTGTTGGCAACAAGTGGGCTCACAGGATCTAGCTCACAGCCCTGAGTACAAAACATGCGTGTTATGCAACATTCAGTCTCAAGCAAGAATGTGAGCCAACTCCGGACCTCCTAACCTCAAGATTATTCTTCTATGTTCTAACTACTGATTATTACATGCTTGATTACATTGGTTTATATGATCAAGAGTGATCCGCGTTGGCCCAAGATGGAACAAATGCTGGTGAATAAGAATGAAATGTGTAGAATAACAAGGTCGGCCTCCGCCAAAGAGATCCTTCCAAAAAATCCATAGAACAAAGTGCAGACCTAAGAGAAGGTCGGCCACATGCCAAGGAACATTTTAAATAACAAAATGAAGTTACACAAGCTATGGAAGTGATTTGCAAGATTTGACAATATCCAAATAGGTCCAAGCGGTTCCAGTGATCTAAGCTAGAAAAATTGTCTCAGATTCCAGAAGCGATAACTTGTCGGAAAAAGATCCAAATGTCTCGCGGACTTAGGATAAGGTAGATGAACGTGTCCATAATCAAAATCTAGCTCCACAAGATTTGGTGAGCAAATGCCAAGAAACTCAGAATGAAATGTTAAAACTACAAAATAGGAAACAAACTGAAAGAAAATGTTTCGGTTGATGCAAGATTTCCAAGAACCAGGGATGCTCCTGCATTAGACATCTGGGGTTGTTGAAAAAGTGAGTCCCTCACTTTGTTGGGGTTAGAGGAAAACCAAGCTAGTCTACCTCTGCTTGATAAATCCATGAGGAATCTTCAACTGGCCTGTCCTTCCACTTCACAAGATACTCATTGTACTGATAGCTCCAAGTTTCACATCCAATCCTACTGTCCAAAATTTCTTCAATCTGATTCAGTTCCCTCCGGGGTATCTGTTTTTCCATGTCTACAACACTGTCCTCACTAAATTATGTCTCATGATATTGGTGTAGATCTCCAATGTTGAATATAGGTGAAATACCCAAACTATTCAGCAACACCACTTCATATGCATTTCCAAAACTAAATTTCCTCAAAATCTTACAAGGTCCAAACTTCCTCATCTTTAACTTATTATAAGTTCCAATTGGACATCTCTCTTTTCTTAGATACACCATGACTTCATTGCCAACTTCAAATTCCTTGTGTCTCCTCTTTTCATCTTCTTTCTCCTTATACTTACTGTTCATGTCCTCCAAATGTTGTTTAACCTGAGTATGTACTATCTTCATATGCTCTACAAATTCTTCTGCTTTTGCACTCCTCTTATCTTCATTACCGATTTCTCTCAATTTTGATATACCTCTAGGGTGTGCTCCAATAACAATCTCAAAAGGTGTTCTTCCGATACTCCTGTTCACTGAATTATTGTAGGCAAATTCTGCTTGTGCAAGAATAAAGTCCCAACTTCTGGTTTTATCTCGAACTAATCATCTCAGCAAATTTACCAAACTCCTATTCACTAGCTTTCTTTGTCCATCAGTCCATGGGTGAAAAGTAGAACTGAACTTCAAATCTATCTTAATCTTCTTCCAAAGTGTCCTCTAAAAATATCCAACAAAATTAGTGTTTTTGTCTGAAACTATGCTCTTAGGTAATCCATGCAATCTCACTTCCTTGAAAAATAGGATTGTAACGTGTACTACATCTATTGTCTTCTTACAAGGTATGAAATGTGCCATCTTTAAGAATCTGTCCACTACCACAAATATAGAATCATTTCCTCTCTATGTCTTAGGCAATCCAAGTATTAAATCCATGCTTATATCCTCCCATGGCCTCTTCAGAACTATCAAAGGCTTATATAATCCAACATTCTAACTACCACCTTTTGCAATTTGATAAATTCTATAGCTCTGCACAAATTTACTAACATCCTTATAAGTTTGAGGCCAAAATTAATTCTAACTAATCAATGCTATTGTCTTATCAACACCAAAGTGTCCGACTAATGCTCCACTATGCTTCTTCTTTATTATATTCTCTCTCATATAACTCCTAGGTATACATAACTCAACTCCTCTAAATAACATCTCATCTTGAATGAAATAGTCTAGCCACTTACTTCTATCCATCATAACTGGTTTCTTACAAGCCTTCCAAGGTTCTACAAAATCTGGGTCATCCTCATACAAGTTCTTCAATTCCTCAAAATCCAATACCTCCACTCTCATCTCTATAAACAAGTTCCTCCTTTTACTCAAGGAATCATCAAATTTATTTGACTTTCCACTCCTATGCTTCAAAACAAAGGTATAACTTTGTAAGAATTCTACCCATCTCATATGTCTCTGATTCAACTTACTTTGTATGTTCAAATATTACAAAGCTTGATGATCAGTATACAACACAAACTCCTTAGGCAACAAATAATGTGTCCACTTCTTCAATGCTTGAACTATGGCATAAAACTCCTAATCATACACCAAATATCCCCTCCTTGCATCATTTAACTTTTCACTGAAATAAGCTACTAGTCTTCCTTCCCGACTCAACACTGCTGCAATTGCATTCACACTTGCATCACAATCCATTTGAAATACTTTGCTAAAATTCGGTAAAGCCAACACAGGTTGTCACATTTTGCTTCAACAATTCAAAGCTCTTATTTGCTCTGGTTATCCACTTGAAATCCTTTCTATCTCCTCTCATTGTCTCAGTCGTAGTGCTGCAAATTGGACTAGAATTTCTAAAAAACTTTTGGTAGAAACTAGCCAATCCATGAAATGATCTTACCACTCCAATGCTTTCCACTATAGGCCATTCAAATTTTTCTCTTACCTTCTCAAGATCCATCTTCCATCCATCCATAGAGATCACAAATCCCAAATAGACTAATTCTTCCTTCATGAAACTGCACTTCTTAATGTTTATCAACAACTTCTCCTCTCTCAACCTCTGCAAAACTTATCTCAAATGCAACATATGTTCTTCCTTGCTCTTACTGAAAATAAAAATGTCATCCAAATACACAATAATAAACACACCCAAGAATTTCTTCAATACCTCATTCATCAACCTCATGAAAGTACTCGGTGCATTAGTCAATCCAAAAGGCATCACCAACCATTCATACAGTCCTTCGTTTGTCTTGAATGTTGTTTTCCACTCATCCCCTTCTCTGCTTCTAATATGATAATATCCACTCTTCAAATCTATCTTTGTGTAGTATCTGGCTCCACTCAAACAATTCATTATGTCATCCATCCTAGGCAAGGGGAATCGGTACTTCATTGTGATCTTGTTTATTGCTCTGGAATCAGTACACATCCTCCATTCTCCATTCTTTGTAGGTGCTAAGACTGCTGGTACTGCACAAGGAGTCAAGATTTTTTTGATCAAACCTTTCCTCAATAATTCCCGCACTTGTCTATTCATATCCTCATTCTCTACAGGTGTAATCCGGTGTGCTGCTTTATTAGGAAAAATAGCTCTGAGAATTAGGTCCATGCAATGACTAATAATTCTCATAGGCGGTAATCCATCAGGTACATTATTTGAAATAATATCTCCATACTCTATCAACAACTCCTTTATTTCTTCCAGTTTTTCTCCTTCATGCTCCGGGTTGACAGTCTTCTTAGGAACTAAAGCGAAACACACATTCTTATGTCTCATCCGAGCAAGGAATTTCCTTCCATCCACCAAACAAATTCTAGTATTTGTACAAACTTCAGTTTTCAGAGGCTCCTCCAAGGGTAACAAGGCTTGCTTCATCCCATTTACAACAATAGAGTATATGTTCTTCCTCCCATCATGTATTGCTTGTCTATCAGACTGCCAAGGTCTACCCAACAAAATATGAAAAATATCCATAGGCATAATATAACACAAAACTTCATCATGATAAGATCCAATCTTCAATAGTACCAAACATTGGTCACTTACTAGTATCTTATGATCATCCCGAATCCATGCTATCTAATAAGTCTTAGGGTGCTTTAATATTTCCAAATTCAACTTATTTACCATCTCCTTCGAAACAAGATTATTTGAACTACCATTATCAATTATAACTTTACAACACTTACCAGATACCTTACATCTGGTCTTGAACAAATTCCTCCTTTGCAAGGGCTCTTCATTATCTTCGGTGTGACACAAAGCTCTCCTCATCACCAGGGATTCTCCATCTTCTGATTTATTAGCTGATCCAATATGGTCTTCTTATACCAATGCTTCTCTCCTAGTGTTCTCTATCTTCTTACATTCAAGAGAACGATGTCCTTCTCCTCCACACTTAAAGTAGGTTCCTCTAAACACTTTTATCTTGTCTTTTGTCTTCTTTTCCATAACCCTCATTCTGGTATCCATCAGATTCTCTTCTCTGGTGAAAATTTCTATCATTCTTATGATATGAACTAGCATGTCTACTAACCTCCTTGTCTTTATTCTAATCTGCACAGGGTCCTCTTCCTCTAGAATAGCTCCTTCCACCTTGAAATCTTCCTCCAGAAAACCTTCGACCTCTACCTCTTTGCTTCTGCTTGTGTCTTTTGTTCAACTTTTCTTCTACTTTTAGAGCATATTGATAAGCTTCCTCAACACTCTGCAACATGATTAAACTGAGTTCATCTTGTATAGATATATGCAACCCATTAAAATATCTAACAACTTGTCCAATCTCATGATCAATATGTCTGAATCTAATATTTAACTTGTAGAATGCTTTGGTATACTCCTTCACACTAGATTCCTTCTGCTTCAAATTTTGCAACTTTTGGAATAGATTCACTTGATAATCAGTAGGTATAAACTTTAATTTCAATTTACTAACCATCCGCTCCCAAGATTTGATCTTTTCTTTACCTCTTCTCTATCTATCTACCTGCAAATGTTCCCACCAAAGAGATGCATGACCTTTCAACTTAGTGCAAGCATATCTCACTTTTCTATCTTTTGTGATGCCTTCAAAATCAAAATACTTTTCCATCTCCATGATCCAATCCAACAATTCATTTGCACCCAACTTGCCATCATAATTCAGTGGGGTAAAATGTGGTCTAGTATTTGCTCTTGACAATTCTCTTATAAACCTTTCTTCATGTGGATCATTCGTTGATGGATTTTCTCCTTGTTCTTCATCTACTTCTTCCTCATCATCACTCAAATATTCAACATGTCGACCTCTTCTGTGTGCCATTTCAACAACTTCCATTTGGGCAGCAATTCTTCTCAACATTTCCATCACATCAGGGTCTGCATTTCTATGCGCTCCACCATTTCTATTTCCTCTTCGTGCCATCTTCACGCAAGTCCTCTACAGTTGCAGGCTGAATCTGCAATCCGCCATCCTACAACAAAATCTTATAGGACAATGCAATCTTTGGAATGAAATCTTGCTTTGATACCACTTGGTGCAGTCACAGCAGGAGGGTCCTCAAAGAGAATAGTCTGAACCGTGTAGCAAGAGTTACATAGTAGAAATAACTCAATGTGATGGAGGAAATGCATAAATAAACTGTATTATATTATGAAAATTAATTACAAACTATCGGCAATAAGCGGTCTCAGAAGATTTGGCTCATAGGCCTGAGTACAAAACATGCGTGTTATGCAACATTCGGGCTCAAGAAAGAATGCAAGCCAAATCCGGACCTCCTAACCTTAAGATTATTCTTCTATGTTCTAACTACTAATTATTACATGCTTGATTACATTGATTTATATAATTAAGAGTGATCTGCGTTGGCCCAAGATGGAACAAATGTTGATGAACAAGAATTAAATGTGTAGAACAACAACGTCGGCCTCCACCAAAGAGATCCTTCTGAAAAATCCATAGAATGAAGTGTGGACCTAAGGGAAGGTCGAACACATGTCAAGAAACGTTGGAAACAATGAACTAAAGCTCTGTAAGCTATGAAAGTGATCCGCAAGATCCACCAATAGCCAAATAGGTCCAAGTGGTTCTGATGTTCTAAGCCAAAAAACTGTCTCAAATTTTGAAAAAGATCCAAATGTCCTACAGACTTAGGATAAGGTAGATGAAAATGTCCACAATCAAAATCCAGCTCCACAAGATTCAGTGAGAAAATGCCAAGAAACTCAGAATGAAATGCTGAAACTGCAAAATAGGAAACAAACTGAAAGAAAATATTTTTGGTTGATGCAAGATTGCCAAGAACCAGGGATGCTCCTGCATCAACGCTTGGGTTTGCTAGACTGAATTGCATGCTAGAAGCAATCATTAGAGACTAGATATCTTGTTGAGAACTAGATAAAACACAACTAAATAAATATCTTTGTAGCAGTAAGTGTAAATATTTTCAAAACTCCTATGTATGGTTAAACTATAGTTGATGAAATTTATTGGCCTGCCAAACAATCCCCTAAATGAAACATAAACAAAAAATTAATTTTAGTTGACTTGTTGTCATTTCAAATGATCAGATCAAAATTGAAAGAGACAGATGTAATGTAAAATCAAATGCAAGATGATTAAAATAATCCCCACCCTTAGATTTTTGAGTTGCCATTTTTTTTGTCCACTATCCTTCTCTTGTTTTCATTGTTGTTTTTTCTTCCTTACCATTTTTCTCCCATTTTGGGGTTGTATTAATGGGCATCATGCTTCTTTTAAGTCAGGCAAATGGTTTGTTTGAAAAAATCTTGTAACCTACAATTGTACCTACTATGACTGTTAGACAAGGGTTAGTATTAGGGGTTAATGCTGGGGTTAGAGTTAGTGTTAGGATTCAAGTACAAGATTAGGTATAGGTTTTAAAAAATATGCAAACTACAATCATAGGAATTGTTAATACTCAGATTTGCAATTGTCAAAATTTATAAAACTAAATTAGATTTTCATTAAAAATATATGCAAATTACAATCATAAGAATTGTTAATACTTAGATTTGTAATTCTCAAGATTTGTAAAACTCATCAAGTCTTTTAAGGTTAGTTTTAAGGGTCGGTTAAAAGTAAAGTTTCCATTCTAAGATAAAGTTTAGGTTAGGGTCAGGGTTAGTAGTATGGGTCAATTAGGGTTAGAGTTAGTGTTAGGATTCTAAGTACAAGATTAGGTACATGTATAAAGTGAGATAAATTTTTTTTTTATTAGAATATGTTGTGTTGGTTACATTGAATGGGGGAGTAACATGAGAGCATGAATATATGGTGACTATTTTGAATTTGTTTGACATTTTTTTAATAAAAAATATATATATTTTTAATTGATTTTAGGTAAATAAATACAATCAAGTGTAATTTTAAAGATTGAATGTAGGGCATGGATATGAGTAATAGAATGGAATAAATTTAACAATATTTTTAAATTAATTAGATAAATAAATTTGTTGTTTTTGGAATATTGTGTGTTTGTTCTTGGAGCAACATTTCAAATCACTTTGTGATCTATCAATATTTGTTATACACACGATATACAAAATGAATAGATAGAAAATGTGATAAAAGGATTGACAAAATTTAATGTATGGTAAAAATGAAGGGATGCCATTTTAATTCCGGTTCATTATTTCTTTTAAGATTTTTGTTTTATGTTTTGCTTTAATGCTTAGATTTTATTTATTTTTATTATGTTTAAAAATTAATTTTATTCGAATCAAAATTTACGAGGATTAATATTAAGATTAAGGATAATTAATTAGAATTAAGATTAAGATCAAAGATAAAAATAATTAATTATTTATTTATAATATTTAGATTATTATCTTCATAATTTAAACTCACCCAAATTTAGTTGCAAAATAAATATTGATAATTGTGTTAGTTCTTTGTAACAAAAATTGTTTTTGTTTTGTTGTTATTTTAGAAAAGTTTATATTTATACTTTGTATTTAATAATATTATAGGATTGAAAAGGATTATTTAATATTTTAAAATTATTGAAAATTTAAATGATTTAAAAATAATTTTGGAATAAAAATATTGTAAAATGTATAAAATTATTTTATTACAATATGTAAAATACCATTTTTATGAATTGATTATGATCCTAAATCTAATGTAAATATTAAATAATATATACCAAAATTAAATAATATAACCATTTCTTCAATTTGTGTCCTCCAATATATTAGTTAACATATTTAAATTAAGGTTAAAGATATTGTTAGTTATAATTCAATTTTTATTAGGGGTAGGGTTAATATGTGATACTAAAAATTATTATCACCCTTTCTTCAATTTGTGCCCTCCAATATATGAGTTAACATGTATGTTGCTATGGGTAGGGTTACATTTGAACTAGGATTAGTGTTAGTATTAGAGTTCAAATAGGATTGGAGTTTGTGTTCCTAAGATTTAAATTAAAGTTAGTGATATCATTAGGGTTAGAATTCAATTAGGTATTAGGGGTAGGGTTAGTATGTCATATTATAAATTATTATCACACTTTTTTCAATTTGTGCCTTCCAATATGCATAACCATTGCATCTTCTTTTGGTGCAAGTGCTAGTTATTTTTTTTCAAAAAAGAATAGCTATATCATTAAATTAACAATTTTTAAGTTAGAAAGTGGATAAGAAAAAAATGAGTTGTTAAGTGATGCCAATCAGACAAAAATATAAATTCTTGAATTGAAAGATTGTGAAGTTGTGAAAAAAATCGACAAGTTACAAATTAGACTTAAATTATGTATCTTATTGTTAAATCCCAACTTTTAAAAAATAAAGATTAGAAAATAAAGTTCAAATACACACATTTTTACCATTTTCTAACATTTTGAAAATGGAATTTTTTTCAAGCAAATTAGAAAATGAAGCTCAACAACACACTCTTTCCCCATTTCTAACCTATGCTAACATTCTTAACTTTTAGCAAATTGTGCACCTCATCATTTTTGAACATTAAAGAAGGAAAGTGGTTTCTATAACTATCCATAATATGTGAATCCTAAACCAACATTGCAAGTTTCATGATAAATTTGTATGCAGCTTCAATGAATATGCAAACATAGGCAAGAGCATTGAAATGTTGGGCAAATTACACCAAATTGAGTGGAGCTTTGCGGGATGTCATAGATGCTGGATTTGTGCATGAAATGTATGTGTTGAAGAGGTTTAATTTTGGTTTGAAGATGTGATCTCATATGTATAAGTTTTTTGCCAAATAAATTAAATGGAAGTAGGTAATTTTGAATTTTAAGTTTTTGGAAGGGAAATTGATTTAAGTGGCAACAAACAAAAAGGAAGAATGTCTCTTAAATCAATCAATTTGACGAAAAGAATGGACAACAATTTTGGTTGAAGAATACTTCAAGTAGTTATTTTTTGGAAAAGATTTCAAATAATTCCATAGCACAAAAAAAAAATCTTCATGAGATCACTTCTTCCTTAAAAATAGAGCTTAAGCCCCCCTCATAGACTCCTGCCTTAGAGTATTTGGTAACTTGATATCAAAACATAGTCTCTAATAGTTTTGGGGATTTTAAGTTCTCTTGACAAATTTTCATTCTTCAGAGAACTAACGTAATCTAGATAATCTGACTGATCTAAATGATGAAGGCTACCCAGTTGAAGACAAGATTCTCATCATTCTTGAATTTTTTTCCTTGATTTTCTTAATTCTAGTAGATAAGATTTTACTATTTCTCGAAACATTCATGGAAGCTTGATAATAATGAACATCCACCACCAACCCACCTATAATATCCACCCTTAGGCCACCACATTTTTTTTTTAACATCGATTGACAACTTCATCGACCAAGCTACCTCTATCTCAATCAAAATTGTTGGTATCTAACTCCTTCAATATTCACAGTTGCGATAACTCAACAATACAATATATATTTATATACTTACAATTGAAGTATTAGCCTCCCATGATCAGGGTCATCCATTGACCCAAGCATCGGCCTTGAAGATTCATGCCTAATGACCCAACCTACTTATCCTCTCGTGGAAAGTTAGAGGCTCTCAGTTCTCACCCAAGAGACTACTCTCTTCTCTTGATGAGATCTTGATCTCACTCTAATCCTAGCAATTAATTTATAAAACTTATTAACTTAGCCTCATTGCAAGGAGAAACACACATTACCATCACGTGTTGGTTCCATATCCAAGAGTACCTGATAGTTGGTGTTCAATGCAGACATATATACATAAGGGTCATAGCACATCTCCTACATTGTGATTATCACAATCACATATACACAAGGAAATATTTCCTAGACATTACAAGTTCACATGATGGCTAGCTCCAACATACATCGCATACCTAATGAGTCGCTCACACATAAATCACATAAACATTAGTGATTTTCTCATATAGGCATTACAAATGACGATGACTATCTCATATATATATCCAAAGATATGACTAATTGGCTCATTTACAAGATTCACAGATAAGTGACTGGTTCATATTCATGCATCACAAGTTAGTAGTGATTGGCTCCTATACATGCAACAATAGATAATAGTGATTGATACAAGTACAAACACCACATATAATAGCAACTGGCTCCTATAGGCATCACAGAGACAACATGTCTGACTCATCCTCAATGGCTAACTATCTCTTGTCCATAGTTCATCCTAGATAGAGAAGGAATGTCAGTGCACTATGCACTACACTGTGGGTCCCATTCTTCTCCTTGGTCATTTGCACCAATGGATTTAGGTAGAGGATTTAGTGCATCCTATACTACACCGTGGGTACATCCTCAACCCAACAGGGTCAAGTATACCATCAAACAACCGGGAAGAGGATTCGGTGCATCCTATACTACACCATGGGTCCATCCTCAGTCCCAAGGATTTCCACAACCAGTGAACCAACCTAGCCCGTTGGATTTCGACTTAATCACCTATAGGCCACTGACGACAAGTCTGTCCAACCAAGAAGAAGTAGCTTGTGACATATACCTCGTAGTGACCTTAGGGATATTGCTAGCTATCTTCTTCACAATCTTGGGTATCAGTTGACATCGATCACCCCCATGCAAGGTGAGTGCTAGTGAACCCTCCCGATACAACGGTTAGCTCTAGTTACTGCTACTCGCATGGTAAGGCAACTACCCATGCACCCATTACCATATCAAATCCTGGATAGCCCTTAGCAATCCTTCACCTCCGTGAACCCAGTGAGTGCTGGATAATCCAACATTACAATAGTATCTCTAGCCTCCACCATTGGCACGGTCTAATGACTCGACCTGCTATATGTTGCCATATCACGTCCAGGGTAGTCTAGGAAACGTCACCTCTATGAACCAGGTGATTGCCGACTAATCCCTTGCAGTATCCTAGACATCGCTCATTGGCACGGTCCAACGACTACCGTCCTTTGCATAAATATCCCGTCAGTTCACTCTTGTGAGGGTCATACACATCAAGATTCACAATACTAGACAAATAGATAAGAACAACACAATCAAGTAATTGAGGAACCTGTAACTCTAGGGCTTAACTTCACCAACACATGATACAATTATAAAGAACCAACACAAGATGGCCTCATCTCGTCCTATACCCTTAAGCCATTACCGACTGTATGGTAGTCAACCCATGTTCACGTCCTTGAACTTGCTATTCGATGGTATATTACATAATATTATTCTTATTCGATTTTCTTAAATCTTTCATAATATTTTAATACCGAATCGGCCTCATCTGAAGCCTACTAGGGATGTAAGGTCAAAACATTAGGAACAACTCAGAACTTAGAGTCCCCCCCTTAGACCCCATCCCTATGGACTTGAAGTCACATGGGCATCCTCCACCCAAGGACCACCTACGTTCCCGCTTCCAAACGGGTCAAAGTTACACATAGTTCTCCTTTCAAGGTCTCTCAATGACCCCTACACATAGGTTCTTGTATCCCAAGGTTTGTTGAGGATCCCCTTCCATTAATAACACTACCCTTTAAGGATATAGAGGTCCCAATTACAATCCAACGATTAATATTCATGATTCAACATAAATATGTTGGAACCCTTTTTAGGTTCACCTTATTAACATAGAGACTAGGTTGGTCACCTATCCGCCATAAATTCCCCTTGTTTACACGCATATTGCAACCATTATCATATATTACCCATAATGTACAAATTTCAATACCCAACATAGCGTGACTTGCAAGCAACCAAAGAAAATAACACTAATGTGAGGTCTTTAAACTCAATGGATCAGTTCACTAGGTTGATGTAGCACCTTATTAAGAACCCATTTCCCACACTACCTTTACATACAATGGCGCAACCCAATATTCTCATGTTTAATAATTTCACAACAAGAAAAGTTCACCAATCACATATTTCACAATCAAAGGAGTACAACTCTATTTAGAGTTTCGTCATGAGGGGTTAAATGCTACCTTTATCAATGGCAACACAAACCTAGTAACTATTGTATCATCTTATGTTAAGGCCAATAAGGTAGAGTCTTACACATATATTAATACCACTTCGTTTCTAATCTTGCCAAATAAAAGTCAAGTGCCAATGCCAGTGTTACCCCATATGATTCCTAAAATTATGATTATCAACCATTAATAGTGCTCAACTATATGCAAGGAAAGTCAATCCCCATTCCCGAGTTAAGATAATTTATATAGATATTAGTCAACCATTTTGTCTCATACATGAGTGAGATATATAGTTAACCTTGAGAAATAAAAGGTGGTCACAAATAAGAAACATATTATAATACAAAGTATTTGGTTATCACACAAGAATAAACAACACCTCTTTGGAATGATATTATATTATTGAGGTCCATTACTACTCTAATTAAGCATATCGCTACTACATTGGAAGGTATCATTTATAACATGGCCTCCTTCCATCACAACCCTTTCCCAAGGATGTATGATGAAGGCAAGGTCATCAAGTTATATCAATGTTATGATCATGATTTGGTATACAGTTTATAATTTCTACTTGATAGTTTATAAACATTCACAAGTTCAAAATCCAAACTTGATTCAAAGTTCTACAATGATGCACAATCTCTTTATCACTCTTATATTTATACATTAGGAATTGGAAATAGAAAATAAATAGGAACGATAACCTTGAATACCTTGGTGTGTTACATGACTAATATTATAATCATCTCTCTAAAAGATCTTTAACTCAACATTGACATATTAATGTATAACTATTTATAATGATTATGATCTTTCTTAAGAACCATCCTAACTAATCTCTACTCTTCTTCCAGAGTGCAGGATACTTTGCTCCAAATGAGAGGACCAACTCTTCTTCCATTCTTTCTGCCTCCTCTGTTGATTGCAGTTTGAATGTTTTTGCCTTGGAATCGTGTTTATCATTGCAAAAGTCGACCTCAACGAGCCACAACTCCCTCTATTCCTTATTCTTGATAGATGTCCCTACTGAGTTTGCAGGCTCCCTTCGGATCTCCCTTTCTCCTTCATTCATGGAGGACAATCGATCTCTTGTGAGAAAGCTTTCCTTGTCGCCAAGGCTGGAAGAATGTTGGAAACGATTGTGCAAGTTTACTCTTCCTCTCACCTCTATTTGGGGATAGCCGCGGTTTATATATCAAGAATTTCACCAAAAAGGAACATGAATTTCCTTCCGACCTCCTCTCTACGCACTCACATGCCCTCCACTGGTCTTTCTCCACATTCCGCTTTACATCGAAGAAATCGACCCCCAAAAGGCAACAATCTTCCACCTTGCATGTTCCTTCCATCGCTCTCCTCTGGGTACTCCCGAGTGTGATGAGATTTCCTCCTTGAACGGATGGATGTATGTGCCCTCTTTATGAGCTTTTACCTTCCCTCTCAACGATGGGTCACTTCAAATTTTTTTTACGCTTCTGCAGTGATTGCAGGATACACATAATGGATTTGTTGAAGTGGCTTCGAAACTTTCTACCCAATGCAATTCGTGGAAGCAGTGCCCCATTCACATAGAGCTAATGTGGATTGAGGAAAAATCTTTAGCAGGCCTAGGCCCTACAACGAAATTATTTTTTCCTCCATCCTCCTTTCTTTTCTACACTTGACGTATGCCTCTTTAATAAGGTCAAGAGTGAAATATCCAAACCCACGTGCTACCACTTCCCACAATCTGAAAAAATTTCCCCTTAAGACAGGGTCGCCATGCCCACTTTATGGCATGAACGTCCCCTTTCCCATCTACTAACTGTACTGGTCATTGAATGCGCTAATGGATGGCCATACTTTTCATCTCTCGCACACCTTATCTTGGTCTACTTGTTCACGCCAAAGATCACGGAAATGACAGCGGCATCATTCCTCATTAATACAATGCAGTCTCCCCTTAGCATTTATTTTTAAGCTGATAGGATTTCCGTGGGGGCATGCCCGGAAAATTGTCAGTATCTCGGAATTTTTTTAAGATGGGAACGGCAAAATGTGTTAATGGTGAGATGCGAGTTGTGAAATGCGAGTTGTGAGGTATTAAATGTTAATTTACATCAATCAAATGGTGAGATGCGAATTGTGAAATGCGAGTTACAAGGTATAACATCTTATTTTACATCAATCAAACGAGTTATGAGGTATTAATTACGGGGAAAGCAGTTGATGCACGGATAAATGTGCTCCCCAAAAATTTGTCGGATAGGCGAGCTCCCGCTAGATTTGGCTATGCTTTGAAATACTTGCAAATTGCAATTTGCATAATGCGATACATGTAGTGCGTTTTGTGTCGAGTTGTAAGCTGTACGTTTTATGTGAATTTGTCAGGCAAATTAATTTGTCATTGTGGCGAGTTTGCTTCAACATTGATACGCTTTGTTGTAGTGTTGGGTTTCTTCATCTAACTAGCTCGATCCAGAGAAGGTTTTCTGGCAAGAGAATTATATTGCTGCGTTTGGTGCAGCGTGGTTGCTTTCTTGGCACAACAAATCTGATTGTCCTCACTCCTTTAAGAACCGCAATTACAAAAAAGATGCCTGTGTATTGTGTGCTCCTGTTCATTCTTCAGTCCAGACAATAGAAACGGGTCCTAATTGGGTATTTTCCCTTCATTTTGTATGCTTTGTGGTTTCTTTCACAGCGTTTTTTGGATGCTTAGGTTGATGGCAGCTACGAAAAATAGGAAACATATATCGTAACAAAGGGGTTTGCAGTTTAAAAGGTCTTTATTTGCTTATTATGGGCTTTTCCTTTAAAGTCCAGTTTCTTTGAGTTGGGTGTGCAACAGGTTTAATATTTGCTTGCCTACATTTTGGTAGTTGTAGATTATATTGTGATTGCCATCTCTGTGTTTAAGAAATTATAGAATTGTGCATAAGGGTGAAGAATGGTATTGCTACATTTTTAACTTCCTTCGTTGATAAATCCGCAAGAGTTGTGCCCTGCAAATGTCGGGTTTCTTTCTTTATGATAGATTCCATCGATAGCTCTTCCCAATCTGGGTAAGGGTAGTAAGGTAATGGACACCACCAAATAGCTTTCAACCCTACGAACTGACTCTTCTATTGGCCCACATCATCACCTTCAATTTATCGGGGCCACCCACCTCTTCGAATGAATCGATGAGGAGAGGGACAACTTGTGAAGTAGAGGATAGCTTCCTCGCTTCTGCCTGCCTTGCCAAATATGAACTGCCTCTCCCTCTGTTCAATAATGCCGATAGGGGCCCTTTCTTGTCATTGTTTCTTCTAATCATATTGAAACGCCTCTCCAAAAATTTGAACCAACGTTAAAAAAACCTTTGACAGTGAAACCCCATTTCCGTGCAGTATTAGAATACATTGATGAAACATTTCACTATGAGAAAGTATTTATTTTTCAAACTTCAACCAAAGTAAACAATTCCCTTGATGCATTTCCTCAAAGCATAATCGCATAGATTCTTGTGCAGTAAGATGCATAGCGTTTAAAGTGTGGAGAGGAATTTTTGAAGTTTAAAATATGAGGATTTCGTCAAACCAAATGCTATAAGAACATTATTATTATTATTATTCTTATAAGGAAATGAACCCAAAATATAATAACTAGGCACCTTGCAACCGTTACCTCGAATAAGGAAAATTAAATGGAAATTAAACCTTTCCAATATGAGCAATATTGAATTTATGGTATTGACTGGTTTTCTCCCACCAATTGCTACCAGAAAAAAGAGCCGAATGATAATTGAAAAAATATGCATTTTTATCAAGTCATTTCTTAGCCAAACACGCGATTATCAGCAAGCCTGCATCTTTAGTTTTCATTTTATATTCTATAATGTTTATAAGACTATGGCAGAATATCCATCTAGATATAGATACATTTTCGTGGCCTCTCCTAACATTATCATCCTTGTCCAAAAATAGCACAATACGCCTCCAGACAGCCATATATATATGTGCATGTATTTATGTATATGTGTATACAAATATATCTACTTATGTTTATATATACTTATGCATATATCCGTATATACATACGTGCTTGTACATCTATATATCCATGTCCATACATACATATCTATGTATATGTGCATGTACATATTTATGTTTCTACATGCACATGCATATGGATCTCTATGTCTGTGCATGCAAATATATAGCTTTGTATATATATATATATATATATATATATATATATATCTATATATATATATATATATATATATATATATATATATCTATATATATATATATATATATATGTTTGTTAATTAAAATGGATTATATATTTAAAGTTGGAGACAAGCTTAGCTGCTTCTTACAATTTGATTGATAAACTTAAAGTTGTTGAAATTCTTTGCTATAGCTGGATAGCTGGAATATTCCAAAGCATAGAGATGCTATTACAAGTTCTGTCACAAATCTATTATTTAATGATAGCCATTTTTCCTTGGAGTAACTGCTTGATTGGTTGAATCTTGATAAATATTCGTTCGATAATGGTATGGCACTTGCAAACTAAAGTAATAGTAAATTATAATAGATGATTTTTTATATTCAGATTTTGTTAGTTCACTTGACACAAAACTTGAGCCTCTCCTAACATTATCCTCCTTGTCTGAAAATAACAAAAAAGGTCTGCAGACAGTCATATATATGTATGTATATATAAATATATTTGTGTGCATGTATTTATGTATGCGTATATATAAATATATCTTCTTATGTTTATATATACTGATGCATATATCCGTATACATATTGATGCTCTGCAAAAAGGATTAGAAAATCTGTTTGATGGCAACACACACAAGAGCACAAGAAACAAACGTTAGTGTTAGCAACAAAAGATTATCCTAAACAGGCATATCAAGAGAGATATTAAGCATGAATTAGAAAGCATATAAACATAAAATAAAATAGCTAATCAAGATGCTCATAGTTGCTCCTCTCTTGTTCCTCTCCTCTCCAAGTCCCAAATGAGTGTAGCTCTCAGCTTTTAGCACTAGCCATGGATGCCATATGGAGATTCAAGATGGTTGAATATGATAAGCAAATCCTATGCAAGTGTAGATAGTGATGCTGAGAAAGCTCTATGCTAATGCCAGTATAACAACAATACTCTAATGCTTCTCTCTTTTGCTTGAGGAGAAGGGTTCTATTTATAGAAGAAATGGGGAAATGAAGGGTTAAGATTGAATGGTTTAATCAAGGGCCAAGTTTGAAAGTTGGGGATCCATGTGCACAATTGGCACCAATAAAATGGTGACAAGTGTCAACATAGGATTGGGTTGAGAGAAGAGGTTGGAGGCATTAAAGGCCTGAGAAGACCTCATGGTTATCTAGAGGCTAAGGGTCAAGTCCAAATTAAGATTACCCACTAGATTAAGAGTTAATCCAAGGATAAGCCTTTGTGCAAATGTTTAAGAGATAATCATGGTCAAAGCATTAATGGCCTGATGAAAACCTTTGGGTTGGGTAGAGGTTGAGTCAAAACAAATGTTTTAACCATGTGGGAGGGTTTGAGGTAACCATTAATGGTTATTGGAGACTTTGGGGATTAAGTGGTTGAAGGTTGAAAGCCTTCAATGGTTATCAAAGACTTTGAGCCATTTAGTGGTTGAAGGTTGAAAGCTTTTAATGGTTATCAAAGACTTTGAGGGTTTGAGAAGTGACTTCCCTTTTGCTTAGGAATGTGACAAAGTTTAGAGAAGGGGTTAGGTTATTTAGAAGTGATTAGAAAATTCTAGAAGGGGTTTAGGCATGCAAGTGGATTTTGTAGGAAAATGCAAGTGGGAGAAATTTTGGTATTTTCAATTAAAATAAAATCATTTATTTCAATTAAATGGTGTAATTTGCATTTAGATAAATATTCAAATAAATATTAATTTATTTAAATGAGAAAAATGAAGATAAAGCATTAAAATACTTGAAGACTTTGAGGGAAACCATTAAAGGCTTGAAGACTTTAAGGAAAACCATTAAAGTCTTAAGAAGACTATAGAAGGAAGCCATCAAGTTTGAAGACTTTAAAGCCATCAAGTTTGAATACTTTAAGGGAAACCATTAAAGGTTTCAAGTGGGTGAGGATAAATAGGATTTTAAATAAATAATTTATTTAAAATAGTTGTGCAACTTGCTTTTGTAGGAAAATACAAGTGGGTGGAGGATAAAGGTGATTTAAATAAATTATTTATTTAAAATAATTGTGCAACTTGCTTTTATAGGAAAATACAAGTGGGTAGAGGATAAAGGTGATTTAAATAAATGTTAATTTATTTAAATGTGAGAGGTGGGATTTTGGGGGATTTTTTTTTTTGTATTGATTATAAAGTGATCAAAAAAAGATTACAATGAAGAAATCCAAAGTATCAAAAAGGGGACAAGACCCCAACGGAAATACAACTCATAAGAGCAAAACGAAAGGAGTATCTAGAGTTAATAACAGTAAGTAAAAAAAGGTGCCCAATAAACCACTAATGGAGGTGTCCATCAGTGATATCGACCCAGGTGGTCCAACCCTGTTCTCCTTCCATCCATGCAACTTTTTTCTTATTTGGAATTTCCGGAAGCATGGCTAAGATGTCTTTCTTGGAGTTTCTGTTTCTCTTGATTTCTTTGCTCACTTTATCCAAAGTCTTCTCAAACGCTTGAAGGTTATCCAGGTTTCTCCTCCATTCATGTCCATTCTTGAGTTCGAAAGCAAAAAAGGTGGCATGTCCGTCCTGAAGAAATCTACGAAGTTTCTTATGATCCATCATCATAGTGGTGTGCACCTGCAAGGAAATTTTTAAAGATGTGAGTTTAAGAAAAAACTCAGTAAGAACCCGGGGAGTGTCCTGGAATTTCTCTTCATTTCTGCATTTCTAGATCTGCCATAATATGTTAGAAGATAAAATATTCCAAAAAAATTAGAATCAGCTTTGAGACCTTTAATATAACTAGTAACAATTTCAATAATGGAAACATGAGTAGGGTAGTATATGCCAAAAAGATTCCAAATATTTCTAGCAAAAGAACAATCAAAGAAGATATGTCTGTTGGTTTCCGGAAGATTACAAATTTTGCAAAGATTATTATCATGGTTATTTCTCTGAATAGGAAGTCTGTCAAGAATAAAGAGCCATTTAAAGCATTTAATTTTGGGTTCCACCCAACCTTTCCAAAGAATAACGAAAAACTTCTTCCAAGAAGAAACATCCAGCGAGGAGTACCAGATTTTGTTAATATGGCCACGGATGGAATCATCATATGCAAGAATTTTGTAAATGTTATTAGCTTTAATATTGGATAGGATGGTCCCATCCGGCCATTTGCATTGTAAGTACCTTTGAGAATCAACATGGCAGGTAGGAGGGAGATTTTGCGTTGCTTTAAGAATCATGTTATAAGTTTTTTTCTGAGAGTTTGGGAGACTAAAAGTATTTTTCAGTTCCTCCTAGCTAATTAAATTATCATGTTTAAAAATGTCAATAAAGCTAATGATACCTTTGCTGGCCCAATGTTTGGCAGAACAACCCTGTAGAAGAGCAAGGGGTTTCCCTGAAAGTTTAAGATTCCACCAGATGGACCTTTCACCATAAATTTGAGTATCATCATGAAAGCCCTTGTTAACAATAAATGGTCTAACAATATTCCAGGCTTTCCAGATAGATTTAAAAACTTCCGACCCTTGAACTGAAATGGGGAAGTTACCAATGACTAAATCATTAAAGGGCATGTTATTCCAGAATTTAGCCTTAGTAGGAAAGCCTCTCTCAATATTATTCCTAACAAGAATCTTCCATGGGGCATCTCCATTCATGGAGTGAAAGATCCATTTGGCGGCCAGGGATATACCCTGGATCCTAGGGTCTTTCAGTCCCAGCCAAAGTTCCCAGACTCGGACTCGGCTCGGACTCAGCAAGGCCGACTCGACTCGTGACTCGGCTATGACTCGGCAACGACTCGGCAATGACTCGGCAAAATTTAAAAAACCTTGAAATTAAGAGATTTTTAACAATTTAAAACTTGTTTCATGCACCCATTATTGAATAAAGCCCAATTATAATGTGTGCTAGCTTGTTATGCCATGAAAGGCATGTTGGTAGAGTATCTACTTGTTTGGGGCTTCTGTTTAGTATTTTCTTTGGCCAAATTAAAATTTTGGGAGCACCAACATGAGACATCATGGACATCTTCACTTGGAAACTGTAAGGAATGCTTGTGTATGGTAGCATTAAATAGTGTGCTTTTTGAACTTAGGTTTTACCTTGGGACTATAGTTGACCTTGGTCTTTCTTGGACCTCTTATTTTTTAGGCTATATATATGTTGGATGGAAGGGGGAATTGTGAGGCCAGAAGGGTTTGAAATATGCTCCTCAGAGACATGTCCCTTGCCAAAAATAACCTTGTGCCCCATGGGGGGATTTTTTGGGATGTGGGGATAGGTAGGAAATATCCCCAACTCACCCCCTTTTTTCAAAATTTTAAGAAACATCCTTGTTGTGAGGTACTCACACATCACCCCATTGCAAATGAAGACCCCCACTTTTTGCTTTCTAGGGTTAGCTCTTTTAGTTTTGTTGTTGGTCGTTTTAGTGTCTTAGCCTTTGCATTAAAGGGATTGAGTTTCTCAAAGGTCATCAAATCAAGTGGATCTCCTCAAGGTGGAGTGAAGGAGGTTAGGTCAGTTGAGTGATTAGGGGTTATTTAGATCATTCCTAGGGTTTTTGTGTACTATCTGGTCACGCTTCAAGTTGCTAAATCAAACCTTGGTTGAATGCATAGTGTCCTCCTAGGTCCCATCCCTTACATCATGGTAAGAGTGAACTCGCCTTAAAAGTCTGGAATGTCATCCTGATCCTGAAATGGCCTGAAATTTGACTAAGTTTGGAAATTTGAAGGATCCTTCAAAAACTAGATTTTGCATTATAACTCATGGAGGTCCGAAACCACTCTCAAACATCCTGACAATATATATGGAATATAACTTAAAGTATAAGAAAGAGAAAAGACATAAGGAAATGTCACTTATACTTAAATGTTATATTCCATATATGAATCTTGAAGAATATACTAACTTGTCAAACAAGTCAAAACATTGACCTGTGCTGGCCGAGTTTTGGAGCTTGGACTCGACGAGTTTTGGTCAAAACTTGCCGAGTCCGAGTCCCGAGTCAACAAAACTCGCCGAGCTTGGCTCGACTCGCCAACTCGGCGAACTCGCCCGACTCGCGGCGAGTTTGGGAACTCTGGTCCCAACCCTCCAGTAAGTTTATCAGTACAACACCATTTCCACTGGACAGAGTGCATTTTTTTTTTTCCTTGACCATCAGACCATAAAAAATCTCTAACAGCCTTCTGAATCTCAAAAATTTGGTAATTACTAAACATCCACGCAGAGGAGTAATAAATGTTGTAAGAGGATAAGATTTTTTGGTAGACCTGAAGTCTACCAGCAAAGGAAATAGCACGGTTATGCCACATATTCAATTTTTTAGTGATTTTACCTTTGACCCAAAGCCACATGTCTTTCAGTGAGGGATTTATGGCAAAGGGGATGCCAAGATATTTCACAATCTTTTGGGGACCTCCCCATTGGAATTCATAATTTTTAAACCATTCAGGGGGGTGTTCATTCCATCCCAGAGAGATGGACTTAGAATGCGAAATCTTAGCTCCAGAAATTTTACAGAATATCTTTAACTTGGATTGCAGATTTTCAAAGTTATCAGCAGTATTTTTAAAGAAAATAGCCGTGTCATCAGCAAATTGGCTGTTGATGAGCTCCTCATTGTTGGGGAGAGATATGCCTTGGACAGTAGGGGAAAGTGTATTATCTCTAAGAAGATAAAATAGAGCATCAGAAGCAATGGCGAAGAGTGCAGGGGCCAAAGGGCAGCCTTGCCGTATGGACCTTGCCAAGGGAAAGGTATCAAACAGGGAGCCATTAATGTCAATTTGGGTGCAAGCATCCTGGAGAAGCATACTGACAGCCTTGCAGAAGAAGGGAGGAAAACCAAAAGCTTCAAGCATCATGTGAATGAAGCTCCATTCAATCCTGTCGTATGCTTTTTCAAAGTCAAGGAGTAACATGCCCGAGTTCTGACTGGACTGAGAAGCCTAGTTCATGGCTTCCCAGCTAGTAAGGACATTTTCTAAGATATACCTACCTTTAATAAAACCAGTTTGGGTAGAGCATATGAATTTAGGAAGAATTCCAGCAAGTCTAGTGGCCAGAATCTTGGCAAAGATCTTATAGGAAACATTAAGGAGTGTAATCGGTCTCCAATTTTTGATGAGAGCTTTATCTCCATCCTTGGGGATAAGCTTAATAATGCCTTTGTTGATAGATGGACCAAGAGATCCCTGGGCCAAAGCTTCATTGTAGATTTCGAGGAGGTCTTTGGCAATCCAGTGTTGATTAGCTTTGTAGAATTCAATGGGGAGGCCATCAGGGCCAGGAGTTTTATCATTTTTGAGGGAATTAATGGCATTGTTGATATCCCCTAAAGTGATATCCTCTGCAAGACAAAGTGCATCTTCAGAGGAGACCACCTTAGGGATAAGAATTCTGCATTGATCTCTGAGGTAGGTGGCTTCCCTCGTATCTTCAGAAGAGAAGAGCTTATGGTAGAATTGAGCAAAAGTGTACTTGATCATACCAATGTCCGAAATTTCATGGTTCTCATGGATGATCTTTTCAATAGTTTCATTATAATGTTTGTGTTTGATAAGGTTGAAAAATAACTTGGAACCACGGTCACCATATTGGAGCCAGTGTGTCCGAGATCTAACCTTAGCACCTCTGGTTTTAGTCACAAGGTGTCTTCTGAGGGTGTCTTTAGCTTTCATAACCTAAGAAGTACAATTAAGGTCAGTGATATTAGTTTGGTTATTCACTTCTGCCTTAGTTAGTTCAGCCGAGAGAGCTTTCTCAGTGAATCGGAAGTCCTTTGCTTTCTTTTGACCAATGGTCTTGAGCAGATTTTGCCAGGCAGGGATGTTCCTATTCCAAATGTCCCTCTTTAAATCCTTCGGAAAATTGGTCTTATTAATGATGTTAATAATGTGGATGGCAGCAAGAAGATTAGTATCTTTAAGAAGGCTAACATTAAGGAGAAATTTGGAATTAGTAGTGTTGGGTCTAATCGGGGCCCTGTTGAAGGTAAAAGATGCAGTGATGGGGTGATGATCCGACAGAGTGGAGGGAGTAACAAGAACGGAGTTACCAAGATCATTAGGGAGGAAGGAGAAAAGATTTCTGTTGGCATAAAAGCGGTCGAGATGGGAGTAAATTCTATCATTCCCCTGTTGATGATTGTACCAAGTATACCAAGGCCCGGGATTATTGTTTTTATTGCCAGCAAGAGGGTCATAAAGTTGTAGAGAGTTTTTCATCTTAAACCAATGCGATTTTTCCATATCTTTCCAAGCAAAAGGGAGGCCCCCACCTTTGTTGTCCTGGTGTTCAACCATGTTGAAATCTCCAGCAATGACCCAAGGAATGCAGGGGAGGGAAGTCATCCATTCCCAAAGGGAACTTCTTTCTTTAGGATCAGTTCTTTCTGTAGAACCCTTAATAGAACGTGAGAGTGGAACTGCATGGATTTTTCCATCAAAATACTGCTACATAAAGCTAATAGACACCTGGCAATAAAAAGGGTGTAAAAAATGATTCAAAACAGAAGAAGTACATCAAAAGAAGGCAAAGAGCCCAACAAAGAAAAGATTACAAAGACTTATCCTGATCAACAAGATGATCCAACTGATGAGACAATTCCAAAGAAAGTTGTCCCCTATCCTTAATAGATCACCCCTCCATAAAGACAGAAGCCCACTTAGCAAGACAATTGACAACTCCATTCCAATATCCCAAGGAGCCATTCCCCTAGCAAGGTCACATTTTGCCAAGACAGTCTCCCGAACAAGATGCAGGATTTTCAACCACACATGTTGAGAAACAAGTTTGACATCTTGGAAAATCTACTAATTCCTCTCCTACCAGATGTGCCAAATAATAAAAGTTGGACCCAAAGACGAGGCAAATTGAAGAAAAGGAGTACCAACAGGTGTCTAGCCCAAGCGGTCCCAAAACTCAACCAAAGAAGCAACATGCCAATAGGTACGGTTCCAAGTTTCCCCACCAATAGTGTCAAATCCTCCTAGAGAATGAGCACTGAAAGAAAAGGTGGGTGACAATCTCCTCACTATTACAACAAAGAACACACATAGAGGGCCCACAAAAACCTCGCTTACATAAGTTATCCCAAGTAAGACATCGATTTTAAACCACTAGCCACAAGAAAAATTATATTTAGGCCAAGAAAACAATTCCAAACATATTTCCACCAAGGCACCTCTTCACCACCATAAATTTCATGAACCGACTTCTTATAGCCATAAGCAATTGAATATTTCCCAGATGACTCACTACCCCATGCTAATATATTTGGTCCCTCCAAGGAATTACAGTTCCAAGAAGAAAGAATATGGGCCAACTCTTGTCAAGACTCCTTAGAACCCCTCGGCGGCCACTCACTAGGACCCCTCCATCTATAGCCAAAAGCAGACCCAAAGTTCTGAATTGTCTTAAAATATCCTACTGAAGTCCACCCAACAACTACAAAACTATCATAAAGAGGCTATAAATGAGAATACATATAAATAATGGGAGGATTACCATCCCAAGAATCCAACCAAAAAAGAGCCTCAGAGCCCTTGTGACAAATCCAAAAAACACCCTCTTTTATGAAGTGTGCCCTAATTTTCAAAGTATGCCAAATCATAGAGCCCCTGCCTACCAGCTGGTATCGAGGAACATTTCAATCATGAATGGTACCCAAATACTTATAAGTAAGGATACGAGCCCACAATTGATGTCGGTTGGTACACCACCTCGAGTAAAATTTTGCCGCCAAAGCCTGATTGTTCAAAACCGTTGAGAGAAGACCAAGGCCACCCTCAGTTTTAGGTTGGCAAACTAGCTCCCACTTAACCAAACTCCATTTAGAAGAGCGCAAGTTACCACTCCAAAGGAATTGACGAGACAAAGCATCGAATTCCTTAAGGAAATACCTTGGAGCAACCTAAACAAAACCCCTGTAAATAGAAAGAGCCTGAATCACAGATTGAAGAAGAGTAACACAAGCAAAAGTAGAAAGCCACCTATGATTCTGATGGTTAACCTTTCATCGCAGCTTATCCAACAACCCTTGCCAAAAGGGTCTAGGTTGTCGACCAAAAACAATAGGAATACTCAGATAGATGAAAGGAAGAGAACCAATTTGGAACCTTAGAGTATGAGCAATTCTCCTTTGGATAGCATCGGGGGTATTGAAGAAATAGATTGAATACTTAAGCTCATTCACCTGCTTCCTTGAAGCAGCTAAATAGACATCCAACAAATTCCTAATTGACTCAACCTCCTGAAGAGCAGAAACCCCAATAAGAGTTGCATCATCCACAAACTGGAGATGTGAAAGCTTAGGAAATCCAATACCCCAAGTCCACCCCCTGATCACCCCTTGAGCAACCTGAGACTTGATGAAAAGTCCCAAGCCTTCAACCATGATGATAAACAAATAAGGAGAGAGGATCACCTTGCCTCAAACCCCTTGAAGAACCAAATAATTGTGATGGCTCACCATTGATAAAAACATAGAAGGAAGCAGAGGTCACACAACTCATAATCCAACTGACCCACTGCAAATTGAAGTCAAAGGCCAAGAGAATTTGACACAAAAAGCTCCATCTAACCCTATCATAAGCTTTAGCCATGTTCAATTTGATAAACATAGACCTTTCCCTAGATGTTGCCACAGAATGAATGGCTTTAGAAGAAATAACAACCCCATTGAAAATTTGTCTGCCAACCACAAAACCCCCTTGCTCATCAGAGATTAATGAAGGAAGCCAAATTTTTAGTCTTTCAGCAATCAATTTAGTGATAATTTTATACACAACATTGCAGACAGCAATGTGTCTAAAGAACTCAAGTTGATTGGCACCCTCCTTTTTAGGAATAAGAACCCGGATGTTAGAATTCAAGTTCGGAAGCATTTGCTTGCTACTATGAGATTCTTGGATAGCTGCTAACAAATCCAAATTGATGATGTCCCAAAAATATTGAAAAAAATCAATAGGAAAACCATCTAGGCTCAGAGCTTTGCCTTTAGCCGTACCAAAAACAACCTCTTCAAGTTCTGACAAAGTCACTCGATGCATGAGAGACTCATTCATCATATTAGTGACCAAAGAGGGGATACAAGCCAAGATTTGGTTCTCCTCCATAGAAGCAGGGGGCACATCATCTAAGAAAAGGGCTGAATAAAATTGAAATGCGTCACATGATATAGCCGAAAGGGAGGTCAACTGAATGCCAACCGAATTGATTAGGGAGGATATCACGCTCCTCTACTGACAAGCCTGGACAAATTAATGGAAAAAAGTATTATTATGGTCACATGCTTGAAGCCAATCATTTTGATCTTTTGGCTTCCAAAAGATCTCCTCTTGAAGCTCCCACTCTTCCAAATCCTTCAAGGCCCGAGACTCAGCAGATCCCAAAACTTCAGTGAAACCAAATTCATGAATATGACGAGTAATATCACCCACGCACTTCTGAGAACCTCTTTTCCTTCAAGATAGAACACACCCTGCTCCATTTCTTTAGTTGATATCTCACAAATTGCAACTCCTTAACAAAAGTATACATAGATGTACCATAGGCAGGTACCCCATCATGCCACCAACGAGCCATGAGATCATGGAGAGAAGCCTCTCGGAGCCACATTAGTTGGAACTTGAATGGAGTATTTCGATGACCACAAAAAAACCCAATAGAAAACTTAATTGGCCAATGATCAGAACCCTGCCAGCGTAGGATCTTTGAGCTAGACAACACCCTATCCCCTACCCAAAAGAAAGAGACCCAAAATATGTATAGTCTCTCAGAAATAGTATCTGCTCCACACCGCTGATGGGTCCAAGTAAAGATGCCATTAAAGGGCTTGACATCAACTAGTCCCAGAAAATCTACATTATCCTGAAAGAGAATGGAGGAAGGATCCAATCTGGCCTATCCCCCCCGCTTCTCAGCTAAGCTCAGGATAGAGTTAAATTCACCAGCAAGAACCCAAGGTAGGAAATGAGTACCAGACCGAATATGCCTAAGATGAGACCACAACTAGGATTTTCCTCGAATATCAATGGGAGCATAGACATTAGTAACCAGAAAAATGTCACTGGACTCCAAACTAGAGGCAACCAAGGAAAGAGAAAATTGACTAGAGAGCCACCAAAGAGGAGTAACCTTACGCGAATCCCAAAAGAGAGCTAATCTGCCTGAACAACTTGAAGAATCAATACACTGACACTGGCCATAACTGGCCGTAACACCACATTGTTGAAGCTTACTGAAACATAAGATCAACATAAAGCTTAGTCTTTTGAATACAAAATATATCTGGAGAATGAACACCCACCAAATCACGAATAGCTTTTTGATGGGAGGAGCTATTCAATCCCCGCACATTCCGAGAAAGAATAATCATTTAAGAGAATGTGGAAAGTGGGAGTCAGTAGTCTTCACCAACCCAGACTCCACTAACAAATCCCCAACTGAATGAAACTTCTCCTGATCTGTTTTACGACCTCCTTTAGGGGTTTCCAATGCACTCCTCTTATGAGGCTGCTGAAGCAAACCCAAAGCTTGAGAAGAACCTTTGCTCTTGCTAGATTTCGAAACCTTTTTGGCCAAGTCTGCCAAAACCACATCATCCTGCAAGATACTAGAATCATCAGATTTGTGTGTCTACTGACCAAGAGAAATTTCTAGAGGTAACTGGGGTGCCTGAGAAGTCGGGACATAACCATCCACCCCCTCAGTCCTTCCCAAGCCCACTGCTCTAGAAGATACTTCCATTGGAATCCCTTCCTCCAATGCCAAAACCTCAAAATGATTAAAATCCTGCTCATTCTGCCTATGCTTGAGAGACTGCTTTTGCCTCCTGCCTTTAGAACGAGGTTTAACTGGCACAAATCCATCCCCTACAGAAACTCCACAACACAGAAGAAACCCACGCCAAATCACAGCACCCAAACACTCTCCGAGCACACCACACTGGCAGAAAACGAACATGCAGGCTGGGGTAAAACCCTAGCCCGCAAAGACGACCTTCGCACTCTCCATTCGCGTTTTTTAATGAATCAAAGCTGATAGACACTTAAACCATTGACTGAACTAACATTCTTGCGGAAAATTAAATATCTATAAAGCTATTCTCAAACTTTACCATGCAGTTCCAGTCTAACCATTTGAAACATCCCCGATTCAAAAATATAGAAAAAAGCCATCCCTTTTTTTTCCCTGCCATAACCATGTTCTCAAAATTTCAACTTTACAATTAATTGAAGTACGTTGTGTTCTCAAATTTCAGTTATTAGTTAAATATGGTGTCAAAAGATCGGATCAATCTTTGTTCAAGGAAAACCCAATTTAAAGCTCTAACTATCTCTTCGAGAGGAATTAGAAGAACATTTTACTATCTCCATTGAAAATCCAAAACTTGTAGAGCGACATTACCTGTTACTTATTTAATGAGATCATAGTAAAATAAATCATGGATCACCAAATATGACAAAAGCTACTTTTGCAAATAAAAATAATCTAATATTATTCTCTATTATTAAAAATCAGAAACCTAATAAAGTTTCTTGATCTTTTAAAAAAAGTTGATAAAATTTCTTATCCACTTCTTTTCTCTACTAATTCATTAGTAGAGATCCATGGTATTATTTCAGCCATCATTGTAAAATAAGACAATGATCACTACTACACAGTAGCAGCTGTTAATGCATTTAGAAAGGCTAATCTTTCAATTACAAATATTATTATTGTCATCCTCTCTTTAAAAACCTGATATAAAGAATGACGTCGTTTCTTGTTATATAAGATGAAATAACTCCAAGGTTCTCCCCACTTATTTCTGCACATGAATAGACAAAGCTATATAAGTTAGTATAAATAGGTTTTATAATGTAGTGATTTTCAAATCTACTAAGAAAATGATTTAAAAATTGTTAAAACGAATTAGAAGATTGACCTTTACAGAAATCATATGATCGTGATCCAATGGAAAATCCCATCCTCTTCAACGACGTTCAGGAAACACACATTCTCTAAATGCTTTCATCTACCTAGAAAACTAATTGGGTGATGCATCTGATGAAGATGAAAAGGAAGGATAAAAGATATTTTATTAACAACAAACATCCCTCCCCTTTCAACCAGATGGTACCGATGTATCATCCAATCCATTTTCTGGGCTTTTGAGCTCTTTGCAATAGTATACAAAACCACAATCTTCTTGCATCCTTTTTGTTTCCTATTTTCCATTAAGGATATGGGATTCAATAAGAATTCATGCATGGGAAAATTAAAAGTAGAGTATAAGAATTATAAAAATTCTAGGATAAAAAAATATAAATGGATGGACTGGATTCAATACAATATAAATCAGATAAAATAATCAAGAGTTAATATGAATAGGATAAAAAAATTAAAATGGATGGACTTTTTGAATTTTATTGTATATATTTTTCATTCAATATTTCAGATGTTTCTTAGCTATCCTTTATCAAATAATCAAGAGTTAAAACCTAATTTATCTATGTAATATTAGATTTTTTGTTTGCATACAAAACAACAAAAACAAAACCTAATGCCACATAGTAAGCCAAAAAGGGGAAAATGAAAGACTATCATTGTAAAGCCAAAAAGAAGGAAATAAAATATTATGATTGTAAAACATAAAACGGAGGAAATTAACTTAGAATTCAAAGAATTCAAAGAAATATTTACTGACTTGCAAATTTATGAATTGATAAACCTCTTCTATATAAATGCAGAGGAAATAATTTCCATTCTCAACTTCAAAATATCTATGGAAGAATTCTTAGAAAACCCATCTTTCTCTTCTTCTCCTCTTCTCCTTCCGTGTTGGGAAAATTACAGCAAATTAAAGTGTAGAAGGTCATTTCGAAGAATGAAAGATTGTAGGCCATATAGAAACTAAAAATAATATGCCCATATCAATAAGATGATATAGAAAAGAAAAGGAGACAAATGACACATTAGAGAAATTGGATGTATGGAGCAAAATAAATAGGTGAATGGTTAAATGGAAATCACCCAAAGTGGATAGTGGGTAGGTAGAGGTAATTAATGAATAAATAGTTTAATAATCTTGGTACAATTTTTTTTCCAAAAAGTCATCCAATGGTTAAGAAAGGTAGGTAAGTGAAAAATTATTTTATTTTCAAAACCAATAAATAGTTTCAATTTTCAAATTTAAGTTGTTTCTATAATTTTCCACTAAACTTATGCCAGGTGGCAAATTAGTGATCCTATGGTTATCTTGCATAATTAAGGTTAATTTTGGCATATTTTTTTCCAAAAAGTCATCAAATGGTTAGGAAGGGTGAGTAAAAGAATTTTTTTTTTTAAATTTTAAAAGTGAATGAATAGTTTCAATTTTCAAAAAGTCATTTCTATAATTTTCCACTAAACTTATGCCTTTGTGGCAAATCAATTATCTGATGGTTATCTTGGATAGGTAAGGATAATTTTAATATTGTTTTTCCCAAAAATCCATCTAATGGTTAAGAAGGGTAGGTAAGAGAAATATTATTTTATTTTAAAAGTGAATTAATAGTTTCAATTTTCCAAAAAATTGTTACTATAATTTTCCACTAAACTTATGCCCTGTGGCAATTAGTGATAAGATGTTATCTTGGGTAGGTAAGGTTAATTTTAGTATGGTTTTTTCTTATTATGTCGTCTAATGGTGAGGAAGAGTAGGTAAGAGAAATATTATTTTAATTTTAAAGTCAATCAATAGTTTCCATTTTCAAAATGTTGTTTCTATAGTTTTCCACTAAACTTATGCCCCATGGAAAATTAGTGATCTCATGGTTATCTTGGGGGAAATTGCTATCTAGCCCTTAGCCCTTAAGATGCACCAATGTTAAAGGTTATGGATAAATTATAGTGTTTGAAGGTAACTTATTCATATCTTGGGTGGGTAAGGGTAATTTTGGTATAACTTATTCATATCTTCAATGTTAAAGTTATGCATAAATTATATTGTATGAAGCTAACTTATTATATTTCCGTTAGACTAGCACTATTGCAATCAGTTTTTCTTAACCAATAAGAATTGTGATTTTTAAGTTTCTAAATTGTAGAATTTTTTTCCTTAAATTTAATTGGCGCAAAAATTTGACAGCTTTTTTTGTTTTTGATGAATAGGTATCTCTAATAAAATTATTTAATAGTACACTATCCGCAAAAAAAAAAAAAGGAGATGTGAGATCACCCCTTAGGAGTCATATGGGTAGCACCCAGACATAGCACTAAAACATAAAAAAAACACAGGCAACCCCTGAAATTAGAAACAAATAAATAAAAACTGATAAGCCACTAAAGAAATAAGAATAGAAAATGGAAGTGGATCACGATCATCCTTAGGATCCCATACATTGAAGCAGGGTCAGGGTTGTTGTCCGAGAAGAACCACCCTTCTTCAGTTGTCCTCTCTTCATTCTCCTTCTCCTTCCTGGCCAGAGAAATGGCCAAAGCAAGCCAGGAGAACCCTTTGGAAGAGCCAAGCCAGGTAAAATCTCTGCTGGTATTCGACCAACTAGAACCACCAGCAGCAAGAAAATCAACACCCCTTGTACCCCACCCGGAAGCAGATCCACGACATGGCGTAGAGGCTGAGCAACACTGATTGAAGTCACTACCACTACAGGACTAGTGGTGAGAAAACTGTGCCCATGGGAGTTGTGAGCGAGGAGCAGAGGAGTTGCAACCGCACCATCGGCCCCGAGGTAGAGAGTGGTCACGAGACAGAGAGCGGTCATGGGAGGTAGAATAATCTAACAACACTCATGCCATGCCACCATACAAGGGGCATTTCCCAAATGGTCCAAGAGCATTTTCAAGTGGGCAACCTTTTTGGCAGCATCACATTATTACAATACATGCTTTAGTAAAAAGAGAGACATGAATATCAATAGAGCTGTGAGAAAATGAATTGATAGCTAAAGAGTGAATGTTGTTGAGACTATGTATTAAAATCATGAATACAGTGGGTAAACATACATACAAATCGGGTATATAGCCCCTCCTCAGTCATTTCTAGACATACCACAAAATTTTCAATCATCTGATATACATCTTTATTGTGTCTATTACCTAATACATATCAAATATGCATGCAGGGATATGACCAACACTAACAGGCCTCATTATCTTCAAATCACATTACTTCCATCTAAGAACTGTACTCACATTACTTCCATCTAAGAACTGTACTGGCATTACTCCATGAGTTCTTGAAGAAATATTCAGAAAGTGCAAGTTGATTGCATTCGAGACGTCATTCCTTACTTGTAACTGAATATTGATGTTTCAACTTACAAATGCACTTACATAATCAATTTATGATGGTAATAGATTTATTTTTAGAAGGGGGAATTCCTCAGGTTCCATTATATTGTTTTCAAAAAGGTTTCAATTTAACGTGGGCACTCTCATCAATATACAACAACATAAATTCTTAGGAAGCCTTTTCACAAACTAAAAGTAGTAGTGTCTTGCAATGGAGCATCTGTAGAACCCTTAATACAACATTAGAGTTGTTATGCATTTAGAAAGGCTAATGACATTTTACCTACACATATTATTATTGTTGTTCTCTCTTAAAAACCTAATATAAAGAATGACGGTTGTTTCTTGTTCTATATATAATTAACCTCCTTTATCAAGATGTAGATGAAATAATTCCAAGGTTCTCTCCACTTCTTCTTTCTGTCCACTTCTTCTTTCTGCACACGAATAGACAAATCTATATTATTATAAATAGATTTTATAATGCAATGATTTTATAATCCAGTGAAAAAAATTGTTAAAAGGAATTTGATGATTTACCTTTGCAGAAATCTTTTCATCCAACTTATTTGATCTTGATCCAATGGAAACACCCATCCTCTTCAACGATGGTCAGGAAGCACACATGCTCTCAATGCTTTTATATACAGAGAAAACTAACTGGGTGATGCATGAGTATCATCTTGGTACAGATGAAGACGAGAAGGAAGTGGGGTTATACTTTTGACACAACGAATGCGCCTTCCTTTTCAGCCTTCTCAGTACCAAGATGGTACTGATGCATCATCCAATTAGTTTTCCCAGCTTTTGAGTCTTTTGCAGTATACAGAATCACGATCTTCTTGCATCCTTTTCTTTTTCCAATTAGTTTTCCCAGCTTTTAAGTCTTTTGCAGTATACAGAATCACGATCTTCTTGCATCCTTTTTCTTTCCTGGATGAGATTCAATATGAATCAATGCATTACAAGATTAAAAAAAATACAAATAGATGAACGGGATTCAATATAATATGAATCTAATAAAATTCATAAAAACATATAAATTTATAGATCTATTATGGATACTTGGTCCTTCTTTGTTCTCCATTTATTTTCTGCTGCTAAACCTTGTCAAACGATTGCATGAAGGATCTGGAAGCACGATGAGTAGAAACAAGGATGAGCTGGAGAATACAATGGTTGAAATGTACATAAAGATAGATTATTGGTGAGATCTAGTATAAAATTAAATTTAGATTTAAAATTTGTTATCATTTCTTATGATTACATGATTCTTTAATGGTGAAAAAATTTAGTATATTTATGAATTGATAAAATATTTTTTGAGTGCTATTGTATATACTGTTCATTCAATATTTCAGATCTCTCTCAACAATCTCTCAAACAGTGAAAATCTCAAATTATCTATGTATTAGATTATTTGTTTAGAATTTTTTGTTTGCATATAAAACAAACAAAACCTAATTTCACATAATAAGCCAAAAAAAGGGGGAAAATAAAAGACTATCATTGTAAAGCCAAAAATAAGGAAATGAAAGATTATGATTATAAAGTCTAAAAAGAAGGAAAAGAACTCATTTTGAAGAGTTATTTACTGACCTGCAAATTTATGAGATAATAAACCTCTTTTATCAAAATGTAGAAGAGATCAACTTAAAAACATCTATCGAAAAATCCTTTCAAAACCCATCTTTCTCTTATGCTCCTTTTTGTTGGAAGTGGAGACACTCTGAGAGGGGGGGGGGGTGAATCAGAGTGTCACAATTTTGACTCAATTTTGTTTTTTGAAAAGGGCTATCTTGATTAGCAACAAGTGGATGACATTAAACACATGAGTTGTAAGTTTACCCAAATATGACAAAACATTGTAAAAACAACATTGTTAACAAAGTATGTAAAATGACCATTCAAATGATAGACAGATAATCTTTGATTTAAGATTTCTGAAAACAAGATGATTTTGCCACTTTTCACAAAACACGCAACATCTAAAAATGATTTGTACACAGTAGAGAGAGAAAGAAAAAATAATAAAAGATCTAAAGTATCAGAGCATGTGAAACAAAATGAGACAAGATTGGACACATAACACCATAATTTTCATGGGTGGAAAACCCTCTTGGGGTAGAAAAACCACTCGATAAAAGATTCCTTGTATTATTTCACACCAACTCAATACACAAAATTTAGAAGCCACAAGGCCTCAAGGAGCACCAACCCCTCTTCCTTATACAACATCAAAAATTGCCAACTCAAGCTACAATCACTGGTACCTTTATGACTGCACTATGTTCTGCAGTCACAAAACTATCAATGGTTGGAGCGAGTATAATAATATCTCAATCTGATTCCCACTAAAAAAAATTGCAACAATGTCCTTCATATCTCTGTATAGCAGACAGAGAATGATATTTTTAAATTTTAAACACAATCAGAGAGATTTTTAAATTTTAAACACAATCAGAGAGAGTACACTCAATCTCTAGATAATAATAATAACTCCAACCTCAGTGGCATCAAGTACTATGCAAAACAGAGTAATAGTCCAGAACACTATGAAAAACAAAATGTCTGTCAATCTTCTTTTTACTAATTTTCTTATTCAAGTCTCTCTATCTCTCTCTCTCTGTGTTTTTTTCATAAAAGTCCTGTTTCCAAAAACTTATATAATTTCAACGTGTTCTTCAGAACATGATCAAAGAGTGTCTTCAAGAGTAACCCTCGTATATGGTTACCCACACTGGGTTAGGGTTTAATCAATCGACTAACCTGTTCTTTGTAAAGAAAAGAAATTATCCTCTTTGTAACGAAATCAACAAAAACGATTTCATTAAAAAACATAAAACCTTGCAGCTGTAAAATCTTTTTTTTTTTTAATTGAAATTTTCAGAAATAACAGAACGTTGAAAAGTTTCAAAGCAACCAACTAATCTTTGAATTATTTATCATTTATAATTCAAATAATCTCAGATATCTCCCTGAAAACTGCAAGAACGAGAGTATTTTGAAACAATATTACCTGTTCTTTTGAAGAGATGTACCGGAGAATGAAATCCTAAATATCTGCACAAAATCCCATTGAAATCGGCAACTAAGACCACCATTCGACTCGTTTAACCTTGCGGATTGTCATACCAAAAACCCATAACCAGAATCTGACAATATTTTGCCCTGTAACTGCTAGAGTGAAACTCATGGCGGTGGATGTATTAGGGTTTGATAAACTCAGCCGGAGAAAAACTTTTGAAAGAGTTTTAATTTACTTCCAACAAAATACTTTTGTTTTATTTTAAAGCTCAAAACATTTTACAAATATATTACAAGTTGCTGATAACAAAATGGCACCCTTTTTGTCACCAAGGACAACTAAGGGTAGCACTTTTTGCATATGCATGAGCATGAGTTAGACTGCAAGTTTTAAAATGCAATGAGTTTTAATATAGTTTTTTTTCCAAAAAGCCATCCAATTGTTAAAAGGGTAGGTATGAAAGATATTATTTTATTTTAAAAGTGAATTAATAGTTTCAATTTTCAAAAAGTTGTTACTATAATATTCCATTAAGCTTATGCCTCCAGGCAAAATAGTGATCCAATGGTTATCTTGGGTAGGTAAGGGTAATTTTAGTATGATTTTTTCCAAATATGTCATCTAATATTGAGGAAGAGTAGGCAAAAGAAATATTATTATTATTTTTAAATCAAATCAATAGTTTCAATTATCAAAAAATTGTTTCTATAAGTTTCCACTAAACTTATGCAGTGTGGCAAATTAATAATTGGATGGTTATTAAGGGTAATTTTGGTATCACTTATTTGTATCTCCAATGTCAACCCTTAGGATTGGATAAAGGTAATATTGGAATTATAGTGTATGAAGGTAACTTATGAGTACTTGTTGTATTATTGCACTCAAATTTTCTTAAGTCATTGTTATTCAATTGTTCCTTGGTAACTTATTAGTACTTGTTGTATTATTGCACTCAATTTTTCTTAACTCATTATTATTCAATTGTTTCTTCACCAATAAGAATTGTGATTTTTTTTTCTTTAAAAAAAAAATTAATTTTAAATATTTAAATTATTTATTTTTTAACTTATATACCTCGTCAGTGCTTTCCATAGGCTCAAAACTTGATCCTTGGTGGTCTCATTTGGAGCCATTCAACAATTTCAATTTTCAAAAAGTTGGTTTTATCATTTTCCACTAAACTTATGTCCCTTGGAAAATTAGTAATTTTAGTAAGATTTTTTTTAATATGTAATCTAATGGTTAAGTAGGGAAGGTAAGAGAAATATTATTTTATTTCAAAAATCAATCAATAGTTTCTATTTTCAAAAGGTTGTTTTTACAAATTTTAACTAAAATTTGCCCCGTGGCAAAACAATGATCCAATAGTTATCTTGGGTAGATAAGGGAACTAAATAATTTAAAAGGAAATTACTGAGAGTAGATAGAGGTTAGGTAGAGATAATAAATAATTAAATAGATTAATAATTTTGGAATAAGCCATAATGAAGGTAAAAGAAATATTATTTTATTTTATTTGAAAAGAAAATCAATAGTTTCAATTTCCAAATATTTGTTTCCATAATTTTCCACTAAACTTATGCACCATGGAAAATTAGTGATCTAATGGTTATCTTTGGTAGGCAAGGAAAATTAGAATATTTTAAATGGAAATTACTCAAAGTAGATAGTGGGTAGGTATAGACAATAAATGTTTAAAAAGTTTAAAAAATTTGACATGATTTTTCTCAATAAGCCATCAAATAGTTAAGCTTGATTACCAACAGAAATATTATTTTAATTTAAAAGGGAATATAGTTTCAATTTTCAAGGAATTGTTAAGAAGGGTATGTAAGAGAAATACTATTTTATTTTAAGAGTGAATCATTAGTTTCAAAATTCAAAGCATTGTTTCTATAATTTTCCACTAAATTTATGTCTTGTGGCAAGTTAGTGATCCAATTATTATATTGGGTAAGTAAGGGAAATATTACTTACTTTTTATTTTTTTATAGGAGAATAAAATAATTTAGGTTTCCAAAAAAATATTTTTATTGTTTTTCATTAAACTTATCCCTCATGGCAAATAAGTGATCGCATAGTTCCAAGTCATCCGTCAACATTCAAAGAGCTTCCATTATAACTTCAAAAGTGCTAGTTACAACAATATAAATTGTATGTAGATCAAGAACACTTTTAGATTTGAGGAGCTACGTCTTTATTTTGGTAGATTTTCCCCTTAGAATTCAAATCATTAGATAGTTTCAAGTGCTAAATTTCGTGTTTATATATGAGTCAAAAGGTCAATTTTTGATTTAAAAAAATGATACAGAATGATCAATTATCAAAACCAAAAACACATAACACAAATAAAGGTTGACACACATCGTGTCTCAGAATTCCATGCCAAATAGGAAAGAAACTAGTTTTGGGTGATGGGATCCATGCCTATTGGCTTGTTCAAAGGAAAGATACAAGAGAATGGGCCTAATATATTAAACATGTTCCTATCTCAGGAATTTGGTAAAATCCATAGGATTACGATCATTGGTAAAGTCTTCTAGAGCTAATCATAGAATATTGCTTGAGTTGAGGTTTAGGCTTGAGGCTAGCAATGGTCCTAAAATGCACTAGGGGAGTGGAAACCAAGGAATGTGCCAAATAGAGTATGAAATTGGTCTTGCGTCATTATGGAGCATAATTTATGATGCTACATTTAGCCTTGAATTTAGTAGTCATATGAAACTTCATGCATATGCACGCTAAAGTATATAAAGAAAATGAAATTCATAATGGTGAAAAATTAGGGTTTCATCAAGGGATGTAGTATGATCAATAATGTTTTGCTTAATTACCATCACATTAGGGATAGATAGAAAATTGATAGATCTAAGCCTAATAGAGCTAGATTCTGATCTAATTCCACGCCTCCTAAATGGGGCTCTTCTTTCCCTTGAATTGAATTGAATTCAAATTAATTAAAGATTAGGATATAATGGTGGATTATTGAAGCAATTATGCATAAATAGTGAGTGTCAATCATCAAATGGAGCCACAAAATTGGATTTGAGCACTAGATGAAGGTTTGGATCTGTTCCCAAAAAATCAACCTGAATTTTCAGGACCATGGTGGTGGACCCCTTGGTCCTCTGAAATTTTTTCCATCAAAAGGGGAACTTGTTTGTCTTTGTGAATATTGTTGATCCTCTAAAACGCAACTTTGTACCTGTTCCTACACACAGTGAAAAAGAGAAAATATTTGGGAATAGGGGTTTTCCTTGGGTCAAACCTCAGTTTTGGAATTAACCATGAAATAGAATTGGAATGTAAATGAAGTAGTGTAATGAAAAGCTTTCTTTTTGAGGTAAAGACTAAAGATGAATGTAACACTAATGATGTACCTTTAATGATTTTTTTTTGTCTTCACAGGGAATTAGGGTTTCATGTAGATAGTCTTCATAAAACATAGAACATGAATTTCATCTCTAATGCTTGAATCTTGACTTTACTTCTACTCCAATGATTTATAGATGACTAATTGCTTGCTCACTTGAATTTTCTAGAGTGTAATTGAGATCTTCAATTTGTTCATTAGGTTTAAAATGAGAGGGGTAGACCTTCTTTTATACTTGCTAGTAAAAAATTAATTAAATTTTTGACACAGGACAACACGGGATCTAGGTTCCCATTCAAACTGAGTGACTATTATGAGGCCCCAAAATGGGCCCTTTTTGAGAGGGCCATGGCGCTGATCCTGGACATCAAGGTCCCAAGATTAAGGGGGAGGAAATCATAGACAATTGAAAAGTTGAGTTCGATGACTACTGTGAGTGGAATCAGAGATTCAATCAAGATTTAGAGGATGAACATGAAAGTGAGTCCTAAGTGAGGATAAAATTGTAGTGGCGAGTACAATTTAGGATACTACATTTAGCCCCCACTTCTACGAGAGTATGAGACTAAGCATACTCATAGTAAAGTACAAAGGTTTGCATTGAAAACTTTCATCAAGGCATCAAAGAGACAAGACACACTAAGCCCCCAAGGGTCTTTCGTGTCTTACTACTTCAATATCAAGATAAAAGGGAAATTAGAGAAAAGAGAGAGAATCATGACTGCTAGCCTGCTAAGGTTCACTTGAGTCGTGAAAAAAAGAAGAATACAAAATTACAAAGAAAAAGGCTTAGTTTGCAAAGTAACTTGAGTATTGAAATATGTTATGGTATGTGCATAAAGTGAAACATTGAGCAGAGTGTATGCCCCCACGTTAAAATGATTGCACATGCTTGATAGGTAGTGATTTATTTAAGGTAGCATGAATCCAAAGACAAGCACATTACCACAATGATATGCCTGCAAGAAAGGGCAAATCAAAGGATAATGGTCATAAAACATAAAGCACATAAGGGCTCCACTAACTTCGGGGTCAGTATGCTCTTATTAATGCGAAACATATATATATATGTCGCCAGACCAATAGTTTTTTAAATCAAAGTAAAATTAACTCGAATGAGTTAATAGAAAACTACCCTAACTGCATAATTGAAATTTAAATGGACTGCACTCGCTGGCAAACAACTCCAGCAGTGCTAGTCATGTCGTCTACTCCATCTTGGTGTGTCACTCGGGTTAGTGTTTTGGATGGACACCATCACCGCCTTTGCCGCACTCCACTCTTGATGCACCTTCGAAAATTCCTGAATTACAGTTACGTGTGGCAAACTGATGTGAATTACTCTCTGCTTCCAAAGCTCCTTCTTTCTCTTTACCATCTGCACTTTGTCCCTGTGTGAGTCTAGGTGATCAAGACAAATTGTGAGCATTGATTCCACTTTGGAAATCCTTGTAAAATCACCCACAGCCAAGGATTTTTCCACCTTGATTTGTTTAATTTGGCTGCTAAACTGGTTAATCATCTCTGCAGTATCTTCCAGAGTTTGGCCATCTTCTTAAAGCAATTGGACATCCACACAGCGGAGATCCTTCTGCATGGTCATCCTTAAGGGTGTTAATTCACCATGCAAACTGGGTGATTCACTATGACCCTGTTCAATAATCTGGTTACGCCGCTAAATGCTCTCTTTGCAAATTGTGAGATTTTGCTAAGATCAAGGGCACAATGAAAAGTATAAAAATAGAGACAAAATAATGACAAGAACAAATTGTATTCTCATCAATATGAAAATGATCAACTGGATTCACCAATACAATGAATATAGGCCTTCCTATATAGGCAAGGCCATATGGATGTACGAGCACACAATCATGACATGTGGCTCAATGAGAAACAAGGGTAGGTAAGAAATACTAGGGGTAGGTAGGAGAAATAATATAATATTCCACAATAGGTGGATGACCCACCGAATGTGGAGTGTAACAACAAAACAAGACCACAAAAGGTGGAATTTCTCCTACAAGCTCTATCCCTATGTGCACACTTCCCTAAGTGTCTCAAATCCAAACTACGAAGAGATGCATCATCCCAAGTTAAGTAAAGTGTAACAATATCCATAATGAATATTTATTTACACCAACACCCCCCCTTAAGTGCAACTTAGGGGAATGAAGACTCAAGTCAACAATGCAAGATGGGTCCTGGCTACTAGGCCATGATAGGTACCCATGTACAATATGCAAATGCAAGCAAAACCATGCAATGCAATCTCTCATAAACAGAGAAAAGGAGAAACCTAGTGGGAAAAAACTCCCTCCCAAAAGAGAGATGAAAGTACAAAAGACTCTCAAAGAAGAAGGACAAAACCTCAAAGAGGAAAAAGTCCCCCCCATAAGAGAGGAAGGAGAAGTCAGCTGACCCCCCTAATGACACATCCCGCACCCCCAAGAGAGCTCGCAACTGCTGGAACTTACTCTCGGTGAAAGGTTTGGTGAATATGTTTGCAACCTGCTCCGCTGTAGGACAATATTGCAAATCAATGACCTGCTCCTAAATCAACTCTCGGATATAGTGCATATGGATCTCGATGTGTTTGGTCTACTGATGGTGGACCGGGTTCTTTGAGATAGCAATAGCACTCTGATTGTTGCAATGTAGAACTGTCGGTCATGGAGTGGTGAACCCAAACTCCAAGAGAATCTGCTGAAGCCAAATGGTCCCAGTCGCTGCGTTAACATCGCCTTGATACTCAGCCTCAGTCGAAGAGAGAGCAATAGCATGTTGCTTCTTGCTCTGCCAACAAATGGGGCCTAAACCAAGGTGAAAACTGTAACCGAAAGTAGACTTACAATCATCAAGATCGCCAACCCAATCAGAGTCTATGTAACCAACCAAGCGAAGTCCTATGCCTACTGCATAGTGAATCCCATAGTGATGTGTACCCTAGATGTAATGAAGGATGCGTTTGGCAGCTTTCCAATGAAGCTCATGTGGTTCCTACATGAAGCGAGAAACCATGCCAACTGCAAATGAAATATCAAGGCGTGTATGGGTCAAGAAGATGAGACTACCCACAAGTTGACGATACAAAGTGGCATCAACTGGTGGAGAAGAACACTGAGCCTCAAGCTTGACTCCTGAAAGAAAGGGAGTCGGTGCAGGCTTACAATCAGCCATATGAAAGCGTGCAAGTAGATCAAGAGCATACTTGGGCTGCGATAGTGTAATCCCAGAAGGTGACTGTGAAATCTCTCTCCCAAGAAAGTAGTGCAAAAGACCCAAGTCAATCATAGAAAATTTTTCATGCAAAGCAGATTTGACCTCGCTAATGATGGATGTCGTACTCCCTGTAATGATCAAATCATCAACATAGAGCACAAGGATCAAGTGAGAGTCATCTTGTCACAAAATATAGACATTCGGATCAGAATGACACCTGGTGAACCCTACTGAGAGAAGAAAGGAATCCATCTTGGCATACCAAGCCTTGGGGGCCTGCTTAAGGCCATAGAGAGATTTCCTTAGTTTGCAAACCAAGGAAGTATCCTGGATGAAACCCTGCGGCTGCTCCATATAAATCTCCTCATCAAGGTCACCATGAAGAAAAGTACTCTTCACATCCATCTAATGTACAACCCAGCCATGAGTTGTAGCAATAGCAAGTGTCAAGTGAATGGAGTTCATCTTGGCTACAGGCGCAAAGGTCTCAGTATAGTCAACACCTCCTACTTGGGAGAAACCTTTTGCAACAAGTTGAGCCTTGTACTTATCCACACTACCATCCGCTGCAAACTTGGTCCGATAGATCCACTTACATTGAACCATCTTTCTCCCCTTAGGGAGATGGACTAAATCCCATGTGTTGTTCCTCATCAAGGAACTATACTCTTCCTCCATAGCTTGGTCCCACTCAGGAACCCCTGATGCTTCTCTAAATGTCTGTGGATCAGAAGCAGTAGCAATGAATGCACGTGAAGATCTTGATGTTGTGATCGAGTTCTCCATGTATCTGAAGGATCCCCAACAAGAGAACCCACGGACTCAAGTATCTGTCGAGCCCAACAAGGTCTAGGTGGAGGTGGAGAACGAGGCTCTTCAACTACAAGTGGACCCTACGAAGGTGTAACCCTGCAAGTCAGAGTTGAAGGAGTCTCATCATCTGAATCACTAGCATCACTATCCACAATGGAGTAAGGTGGAGGAGGTAGAGAGGCTAAGCTAGGAGAGCTTTCCTCAAAGTGAACACTCCTCACAATGAACACCTCATGTGTCTCAGGATCCATCAATTTATATGCCTTAACACCCTCAGGATATCCAACAAATATGCAAGGCTGACTCTGAGGTTCCAATGCCTTGCGTTTTTGTGGAGGTATGCAAGCCCATGCTGGACACCCAAAGACTCTGAAATGTCTCACAATTAGTTTCCTACCAGCCCAAGCCTCAAAAGGAGTAATACCTTGCAAAGCTTTGTGAGGAACCCGATTCTGGATGTGTGTGGCACAACTGATAGCCTCTGCCCAAAAGGCGGGATCAAGAGAACGCGCATGTATCATACAACTAGCCATTTCTTTGAGAGTTCTATTCTTGCATTCTGCAATTCCGTTTTGCTGTGGAGTGTATGCGACAAAATGCTGAAGATCAATCCCCTCAAATGTACAAAAATCCTCAAGTCTTTTCTTCACATATTCCCTTCCATTATCTGTACGAAGAATCTTCACCACTTTCCCGGATTGCTTCTCCACATGAGTCTTGAAGTCCTAAAATCTGTCAAATACTTCACTCTTATGAATAAGAAAGTAATCCCAAGTGAAGCGGGAGTAGTCATCAATGAAGGTGAGGACATAGCAGGTCTTACTAAATGAAGGTACTGGAAATGGACCTGCTACATCGCTGTGAACAAGTTGAAGAACTTCCAAAGCTCTCCAAGCTTTCCCTTTATCAAACTTTTCCTCGGGATGCTTGCCCATGGAACAACCTGAACATACAACCTCTAAAAAACTGATTCAAGGTAGACCCGTGACCATGTCTTTAGTGCTAAGCTACTGAAGATAGTGGTAGTTGAGGTGACCAAACCACTCATGCCATAGCTTACTTTTTGAATTTGAATGAGTAAGCAAGGCCCTAGAAGGTGAACATGGCACAAAGTGGGAGAATGAATAAAGCCTTGAGTTGTCATTGACTTGTCCCACTACTACCAAGGCATCATCATCAAGTTCCTTTACCACAACTAAATTTGGTGTAAACTCAACCTTTTTCCTATTCCCATAGTGAGTGATTTGGTAGATAGAGAGAAGGTTGGTAGACAAGTTAGGAACATAGAGAACATTCTCAAATGTTCCATCATCCATGTCAACTGAACCTTTGCCTTCAACTTCTCCTTGTGTATCATCACCTATGTAAATGTGAGGTACCTTAGATGGCTCCAATGAAGAAAACTGCTCCTTTGTAGAACCCATGTGATATGAGGCACCTGAGTCAAGTATCCACTGCTGTGAAAAACTTGTTGTAGCCACAAATGCTTGCCCTTTTCCCTTATACTGTGAGGAAGAGGAAGGAGATGAATCCTTCTTTGTGTAGGTAGATGGTAAGTTGATGTTGTTTTTCTTAAGAAGATTAGTTAACTCATCAACTTTCTTTGTGTGGCATCGATGCTCATCATGACCATACTTCTTGCAATATGCACAAGTTGGCTTATCCTTCTTAGGTGGTGTCCCCTTCTTGGAAGAGGATGAAAAATCGCCTTGTGATGGAGAGGATGATTGTCCTTTTTCCTGTTGTGACTGTGACTTAGATTGCTTCTTCTTCTTGTTGGAATATTTGCCTTGACTTCCTTGATTCCCTTAACTAGCCACCAAAGCCTTGGACTTTGAAGACTTGAGAAAC